>NW_008656643.1:16556-26460 GCF_000695815.1 Acanthisitta chloris | reverse complement strand
ACTCTTTCTTGTCGCACTCTCCCCCTGCTCCTGGTCATGACCACAGGGTTTGCATTTGTTTTCTTCCTCCTTAGGTGTTTTCCCAGATCAAATTCCACCACAAGAACTGCTATGGCCACACATTTTTCTCCATTATTTCCAGCACTGGGTGCTGCTGTGGGTGCTGGGTAGGCAAGAGGCCACCTAGGCACCCTCCTCATCCCACTCCTGGAGCCTGTCCTGTACCTGCCCCATCGTAGACCTGGGGGATTGCTCCTTCTTGTTCATGTTTGGGCTGTGTCCCTCCCCATGCCCTGCTGTGAGCTCACAAACTGCTGAGAAGAAAGAATAGGAAGACTCCAGAGCATTAGAAGTATACCTTCTTTAATATGGAGCCCTTTGGGAGGTGAGAGCAGGTATTGAAATTCTGGTGGTGGCTGCTGGATGTTTCAGCTCACAGCCACATTAAATATCCCCATGTTGGTATAAATCTCTCAAATGAGAGTTCTGAGGTTGGCATTAAACCTCAGTCTGAGCAGTCCTGAGGTTAGAAGAGTCATCTCATCCAGTCAGGCCACTTATTAATTGTAGTCTTGAGCTAAATTCCCCAAATTGGAGCAGATCTGTGGCTGGTGGAGCTCTTTGTGAGGCTGCAGCAGGCTGGGTGGTGGCTCAGCCCTCTCCCATGGGCTCCAGACTCTCACCTCTTACAGTAAATTGGTTGCCTGGCTGGCTGCATGCTGCCACCTCTTCTGAGGGCAGAACCACCCCATTTTAACACTGCAGTCTCATGAAATGAGCTCTGCAAGATGAGCCACCCCCTTGGTGCATGCTGCAATTATTTCTACCTTTTCATTGGATTTTTCTGACCTCAAAAGACATGAACAGTCCTGTTTAAACCTGCACTAGCTCTGTATCCTCCTGGACTTTCTCCCTCAAGTGACAGATCATTGTTTCACAGAGAATCATAACCACATAGGGGACAGGTGCCTGAGATTAAATATCTTTATATTTGTTTTAAGATTATTCTGGGCAAATGGATCAACACATCAATTGCTGAACTCATGAGCTCTAAAAACACACTCTGTGGAAGGTAAAGGGAAGAAAGTTCTTGTATTGACAGCACAAATTATGGAAGTAATTTGTTTGAAAGTACTAATGTACTTTCTCTGAAGGAATTCATGGCTCAGGAAATTCTCCTTGGTTAGGAGTTTTCCTATTTTTCTAACAGATATGCTTCTGTTAGCCAGTGAGTCACACTGCTCCCTCCAGCTAACACAGAATGATGCTTGCAATTACGGCAGCTATCAGCTCCTTAATGATAAGGATTTTAATTTGGCTGCTTCTAAGACATGTCATGAATAGAAATCACAAGGTCCTCAGCTCCTTCTGCACAAATCTTAATTGCAAGTGAAACTTCAGCAACTAGTTCACACAATAAGTCTTCTTGAAGGGACTGAATGTGTTCACTGGTGAGGCCTTGGGGAGATCTGCAGAGAGCTCTAGAGCAGGGTGAGGCTTCTGCTGACAGAAGGCCTTGGAAATAAACTCTTCTGGCCAAACTGGAGTTCAGCTGTGCTTCTTGAATGGCAGAATGTGCACAGCCTGGGAGCCCAGTGGGATGCAGTTTGTGGGGAGCTGGGAGAGTGGCACACATCCTGCTGTGGGCACTCCACCCAGCTGTTTCCCATAGGGAATCCCAGCAGGATTGCCCACCTGCAGAACTTCTCTCTCTGGCTTTTAATCACTTAGCTATGATAAAAAGACAGAAAATGTGAAATGCAATCATCAAGAAAAAAAACAACTTAAAACTGAATCTGAAGTTCAAGGACGGTATATTATGATCCTGTTATTTTGCTTCTTTCACATTTGCCATTCCAGTTTGATCTAATTCTGCAACTGCTTATCTAGAAATCCAGGCTTTTTTTAAGTACCTCTGGTTTTTTCCTTCTATACCAGAACCAAAGATGCATCCCCTAACTGCTAGACTGAAAGAGACCTCTGTGCTGCTGCATACAATAAAGATTTTTAATATAGTTCCATCTCTTCCACCCTCCCTGAAATGATTAAGAGCCCTATTTGCATTCTGAGCCATGCTTGCAAGATGGCATTAATGCCCATGTCTTAATGAAAAAGGTTTGCCCATGTCAGGGGGGAAAATAAATTACATTTACCCCAATGGAGACTTCATTTTGAAATGCTTTTGAAAGCAGCAACCTATATCAAGAGCTTCATTTTGTACATGGCTTGAGGCTTCCCTAGGCTGCCAGTGCTGTGGCTCTGGGAGCAGCAGTGAAACACTCTGCCCAGCTGGCTGCCACAATTAGCACAGGCACACACTGCCTTCCTCTAATTACTGTGCTCTCTCCGTGGTCTGGAGTGATCCTTCAGCACGTGTGCTGCAGACATGGAACAGCCTTGCTCCCGTGGTCCTTCCTTCCTCCGGGTGCCACAGCTCAGTGAAACAAGCAGATTTCTGTAAATAATTTAGATGAGCAGGTTTGCAGTTGTTTGTATTTTCCATCCATTTTCACAGTGGTTCCATACTGGTTGTGTCGTACTTTGGTTGCCGATAGCTATGGGTAGCAATGATTGATAAGCAGTTTTTTTCAATTTAAAGCAAACTCTTAGACTTTAGGGTGAAGGAGTTGATTGATTTTAGATGAGATACATTGAATCCAGATTTTCACAAGCCTGAAAGCCTCTGGGCACTCTTGTCATGAACATGAGTTGGAGTGTGAGTTGCAGAACTCTCTCCATGTCCCAGGTATCAGGGCTGCCCAGCAGCAGCAGGTTTGGGGCTTGATGAACCAGTAATTATTGTGGCCAAAGACCTCTTAGCAGCCCTACTCCTAGCTGCAAGCTCATGTTCTGTGTACAGTCCCATATGGTACTCACTGCATTGAAAACAGTCTGAACCTACAGTGACCTGTGTGAGTGTTAGACGCTGATGCAGAGAAAAGCTGTTACAGAACTCCTCCCAGCCTTGTATCTCTGAGGAGCAGGGATTTGTTTATTCAGCACTGGGCACAAGGGGGATCACTCCACCAAACTTGTGCAACCAGGGACACAAACTTCACAGTTTTTATACATTAAATGCTCATACATATTCATTATTTCCAGGAATGGGTGGTCATTATTACAATTAGTCCTCAGAAACATTATCATATTCTCCTCCCTCACCCCCCCTTATCTGGCATCAGTCCCGTGGTCTCTGGTGGTTGTCTGGGGGTCTTCAAGAGGAAGGCTAGTAGTCTTCATCTTCACCTTATCCCTTAGCACGTGCACATTATACTTGTTTTTTATTAACTTTAGCAAACTCAGCACTCGTGCGTTAATAAGCTAAAGCAAACCTAAAATTGGTGTTCTATAAGTTTGGTAAGATAAAGCAGTATCCTGTTGTGAACTACTATCTTGATCACTCAACCAGCCTTTAATTGCCTTTTGGGGCCTACTTTGTTTACTCAGCCAGTGCCTCCTGAAATTCTTTCTTTGGGGCCTACTTCTTATCAACACTACGTGCTCTCTGCCTCTGCTGCTGGAAGGTCCTTCCCTCTTATTATTCATTAGTGATTTATGAAAAATAAGTTGGCAGTGTAAATCCAATGTCTGTTGGAAAATAGATGTTCCCCTCATGCTTGGCATCTTTCTTGGCAGAGACACTAGTGACAGCAGGGGGAGAATTCATCTCCTGGTTATAGCCTTCTCAACCACCAGTGGGGATGGAGCCGGAGGGTGGTGTGTTGGACAGCTGGAACACAGGCATGTTTCAGGACCATTAGCTGGCCAGATTTCAGTAGCACAGCATTGATTTCTTTCAAAAGAAATAATATACATTACAGTTTAAGATATAAAATTGACATTTCAGACCATATCTGAACTTAACAGGTGTTTTGCCAAGGGGTTTTTATTTAAGGAAGTGTCTCTTTTAGAGCCTGAGACTCTCGATCCTTCCTGGTCTTTCATGCTTGGTGTGGCATAACTCCTTCCACAGCTGTGGCTGCAAATGCCATTGATCTGCTCCAGAGTCAAATGTAGAAAGGGATTTAACTTCATGTGGTGAAAGAGAATATCTTATGCTGATCTTTCATTTGAAGAATCCAGGTGCTGCCTCATGAGGGAACCATCTTGAACCACTGTTCAGGCTTCACACAGATAAGGTTTTAAAAACTTCTTCTTAAAATAGCTGTGTGCCCTGGGGGGTTGCAGTTAGGACACTATGGCCCTGCTGAGTGCTGCTGACTAATTGCCATCGCCTCCTTTAGCTGATGTAAGCTCCAGTGCTTGCTCGTTCCAGCAAAAGGTGCTCCTTCCCTCTCTACTTGGTCCTTTGCTTTCCCATCTCCAGGTGTATAAGCAGGAGAAGCAACATGCAATGGGAATTAGGGAAGTTGAGTGTTACAGAGGTTTGTGCTTGAATGGGAGGTTTATGCATGCCACTGTGGTTGGTTTGCCTGGCCCAGAGGATGGAGGAAATGGACTGAAACATCCTTCTCTGCACATTTTATTGTTCTAAGTGTTTCCCACCTCAGGCCCCTGAGAGAGTTGAGTCCATGTCCAGACTTTCTGAGACAGAGGATTTACAGTAAGCTGAGCTATGGGAAAAGGCACCTGCCATAAAACTCTGGTAAGCTGCCTGCTGCTGGTCTGGGCATGACAGAGTTCACCACAGGGGCTGCAGGTGGGTGACAAGGGAAGCTCCATCTTTAATGGAACTGCTCTAGTACACTGCCTTGTACTGGTAAAGCTTACCAAGTCGGGGCAGGCTGTGGAGCATCCCTGCCCAGGTAAAAGCTGCCCACATTTTCCTGGAAGACCTTAGCTCAGCTTTCTCCTAATTCTTGCAGACTCCGAGGGTGGAGTTGGCATGACCTAGTCTGCTTTCTGCTAGTGGGAGTCCAGTTTTGCTTGCATCTTTGGCATGCCTGGCACTCTGCTTCATGGATTTGGAACACCTCAGCAAAATAGCCCAGCCACAGCAACAGCCTCTTGTGATTTAGTACTTATTTTACTTTGGTGCAGGGAACACAAAACCACTAGGTATCCATACACATGCAGGATGCAAAGGGAGGACCTCTGGGTGTCCTGTGTGGAAAGACCTATGTGTAGGGCAGAAATTGGATCCCTTATGTTAGGCTAAATCAGACTCCACTTGCCTTGACATCCTCTTCAACTCTGTCCTCTCCAAAAGAAAATAGACTAACAAAGCCCACTGCCCACCTATAAGCAAGCAGAACCTGTTCTCTTTTCTAGGAGGAGATAATTAAGTATAATTATTCGTCATGATCAAAAATTAGCAGAGAAGCCTCTCATGCTATTATCATCGCTGCATGCAGGGAAAGCTGGAGATTTAAATTAAAAAAGATTTTGAAATGAGAAATGGGAGGAAACAAACTGAGCTGTGAGACCGACTGTGATGCTCCAGCCGCAGGTTTGGGGGGAAGACTGCAACCACTGCTGCTGCCATATGGTACAGACACATTCCTTGTTTACAACCCCCTTAAGCTTTACAAATGATGCTCTCTCATAAATCAGGTAGTTAAACACGGGTTTATGATCTCTGGTTTGGGAAGATGGTGTGCAGCACAGCCACCAGGCAAGCTCTGCCCCTCCTGTCCCCACGGCAGGTGGAACCCTGGGGCTCTGCCTGCAGCTGCAACAGCCCCAGAGCTTGCTCAAGGGTTACTGCAAGTGTTTAATCCTCCTTCCTCTGCCAGGTTTGCACCATGGCACCATGTGGCCCCAGTGCTGTGCTCCCTCAGCTTCCCCTGGCTGAGCCCAGTGTTGTGGTTTAACCCCAGCAGCAGCCAAGAACCAGCAGCCTCTCACTCACTCCCCCACCAACGGGATGGGGGAGAGAATCAGAAGGGTAAAAGCTACAAAAACTCATGGGTTGAGAAAAAGACAGTTTAATAGAGAAAGCAAAAGCTGCACACACAAGCAAAGCAAAACAAGGAATTAATTCACTGCTTCCCACAGACAGGAGGTGTTTAGCATCTCCAGGAGAGCAGGGCCCATCACACGTAACCGTTCCTTGGGAAGACAAACACCATCACTCCAGATGTCCCCCCTTCCTCCTCCTTCCTCCCACCTTATATACTGAGTATGATGTCCTATGGTATGGAATATCCTTTGGTCAGTTTGGGTCACCTGTCCCAGCTGTGTCTCCTCCCAATCTCCCAAGCATCCCCAACTTTCTTGTCAGAGTGGCAGTGTGGAAAGCAGCAAAGGCCTTGGCTCTGTGTGAGCTCTGCTCAGCAATAACAAAAACATCTCTGCATTATCAACTCTGTGTTCTGCACAAAATCCAAACATAGCCCCATAGTAGCCTCTGTGAAGAAAGTTAACTCTACTCCAGCTCAAACCAACCAGCATGGAGAGCACCCACTGCACCTCCAGCCATCCGAGCACAGAGACCGGTCAGCCTTTGCTGTTAACTGCAGGCACCAGAAATGGCAAGGGCTTTACAAAGAAATAAATAACAGGAATTCTGTGCTTTGAAAGTATTAAAGTATTGCTTTTTAGGCATTAGTTCTTCTTGCCAGAAGCGTTTCACTTACTCATTAGACAAATCCCTTCTGAAAGCCCATTTATTCTGAGGCTCACAAATGCTAATCTGCATACATCATGTCATTACCTTTTCGGTTTACAAGGAAAGGGATTTACATCTAGCTCTGAGATCTCCTACTGTGTGGATGTCTTCTCTGATTGGGTCTTCTTTGCAGTCTCTATTTGGTAAGTGCAGGGAGGCAGAGCTCCTTCTCTCTCCTACAGTGCCAACCTGATTGTCAGCACAGAACTGTCAAACCCTTTCCTGTTTGTGCCAGTGGTAAGCTACAACCTGCCCACCACAGTTTGATTTTCCAGTGACATTTAAATAGCCCACTCTGCATTTTGATGTTTAATTCTTCAGCTAGTGGTTCAAAAGAAAATTCTAAGGACTATACAGCAGTATGGCATCCTGAGCTTAGTGATAATACTGGTGATGCATCCCATGTCACTGGTCTGAACAGCAAAAAGCAGGATCCTTCAAAAGCAGCTGCTTGCCTTAACAAGGTTAAATTTATGGCTTTGTGCTGTGGGAAAATAATGTACAAAATAGTTGTTATTATTGGCAGGGGCATAAACACAAGTGCAGCTTCAGGAACAGAGATGTACTTTGGCCTAATTACCAAATATTTGTGTTTCTAAGTGAGATAAAAGCCTCAGCAGCACTGGGCATGGTGTGAGGGTCAGTGAAGGATGGGAATTAACAGTATGGGGAGATGGAGTGAATCACTTTGTCCCACTTGAGTTTGTGTGACACCGGAGCAGGATTTGTTTGGTGGTACCTGGCAGGAAGGATTGGAAGGTTGTTCCTCTGTGGGGTAAATCTCTGTTCTGAGATGCTGCTCTGCAGGCAAGATTTGAGTCAACAATTTGAAAAGCATTCAAAGGTGTCAGGCACCTAAGTTCTCATGGCAGATGTTACTTAGCCTTCCCAGTCACTCCTGTGCTGCTCATGTCTGCAGCCCTTTTAGCTGACACTACTAAAAGCATCTTTAAGCATGTGCAGCAGTGGTCTGAGCTGCAGGGGCAGCCGAAGGCGATGGCTGTGCTGCTGTGTGCAGGGACTCTGAGAGCTCCAGCAGCCTTAGAATACCAACATTGGGCTCAGGAGTCTGTGTATGGGCATTTGGTTTGGATGGGCTTGGCTTGCCAGTGGGAAATTAAATCTGCTTTTGGAGAAGACAGACACTGGCTGGGCTGGAGCCATCTCAGTCTGAGACAATGTGTTCCTTTGTGGTACATAATTCTCAGTCACTGTTGTCCTCATCTACTTCTTGTGCACTGTATAGGCAGAAAGTGAAAATATTCACTGTCTCTGCTAATTTAAGATATTTGAAGTGTTGTGTATGCACATATGTATGCATCTGTATACATATAAAACTGAAAGTGAAGAGCATTGAAGACACCTGAAAATGAACTCACAGACAGCTACTGTGTTGCTTAGGATGAGGCAGTGTTTACTTTGAGCAGCAGCATGGGGATCTGCATTGTTCCATGTGAGTCCCCAGAGTGAGTCTCAGCTGTACCTATTAGTTACCAGAATAGTTGATATGGAGGAGAATCTACAAACTCCTCTGACCTGGGCACTTGCTTGGGGTGTGAGAGCTGGAGGGGCAGACCTGCCTCTGACCACAGGGCTGCTAGAGTGTTCCTGGCATGCCCTGCTCTTCCAGATGCTGGGTGATGCTTCCAGCCATTTTTAGGTGCTTGAAAGTGACTTTTCCCTTCGGATTGAATGAGACACTTTAGCTCTGTCAAAGCTGACATCAAGCTGCAGGATCTTTGTCTTTTCTCTTCCCTGGTAGCAGCCCAAACACAAAGTATTTACAAAGCCAATGCATAGAGTCACCCTGGCACAGATGGAAATGCTGCAGCTACCTCGGTGGGTGCTCAGGAATTATGGTGTGTCTGCATGCACAGAAAGGGACAGCGCTGAGGAATTAATTCATTTATCAGGCAGGGCTGTTCTGGAGCTGTCTCACACTCTTTTGCCTGTTTGTACCACCACTTTTGGTGCAAAGGGCAGTGAAAAGAGAGGAAAACCTCTAGAACATGGTCAGCAGGTCAAGGTAAGGCAGTTTCTTCTGGAGTGTTGTGTAAGAATGCACAATGGTGCTTGAATGTAGTTGCAGTGGCCTTAAAGGTTTTGTTTTAGGGGAAATATTTTTAAAAGGGAAGTGCTGTCTTGGAACTGGAAATAAGCCTATTGAGGGAGTGCATTTCAGGTCAAGTGACTAAAGAGTGTGAGAAGATTTGTTAACCGGAGGAACAGTAGGTGGTAAATGGGAAAGGCTTCTAAGAGTATGCCTGATGGTGTTAAATAATCAGGTTTGTAAGGCCCAACACAAACAGCTCTTTAATTGCACTCAGCTGGTGTAATGTAAACACAACCTGGAAGTAATTACAGCAGCTCTAACCTGCTCTGCCCCTCGTGGAGAGCTCCATGCTTGGACAGAGGAGGAAAACAACACTCCGGCAGGATCAAAATCATAGAAAGAGAATCAGAATGAAATTAAGCATTTTTTTAAGGGTGCGAGAATGATTTCCCTCCCATGTGGGCTGTGCCATGAGCTAGGCTGTGCCTCCAGCAGCCCCAGTGGTGAAAAGTCTGTGTAATGTAACAGTGGTGTATTTAGGATGAGCTGGCAAAAAGGACCAGTGTAGATGTGCTGCTCCACACGGATGCAGTGGGAAACTCCAGCGTAGCTGAGTGCTGCTGACCTCCTCTGGCAAAACACAGCAGACACCCAGCGAAGGGCTGGCTTCAGTCAGTACTGGGTTTATCACACTGCAGGAGTTAACGTTTGAGGTTCCCAGAGCTGAGCCTGTTGGCTGCTCAATCGGATGTCAGGGTACACACAGCCTTTCCCTGCTGCTGTCTGCAGTGTGAGCTCCTGGTGCTGCAAGGTGTCCTACCTGCTCCTTCTCCAGAAAATGTTTATTTATAAAAGGGACAGAGCTTAGCCACATATATTAGTCTATTCTCAATTTTCATGTCATTTTAAATGAAATGTCAGGATCTCTGGTTTATTGTCTGCTTTATTTCAATCAATTATTTAACCTTCCCTGGGAAGGAACTGTGTTTCATCAACATTCCTGTGTGCAAAGTACAGTAAAGTGAAAGGCTAAATTACCAGAACAGCTTCACTAAATAACATCTGTGTCAAAATACTTTTATACCTTTCTACTTTCTACACTTCCCTTCCATGTGCAAAAGATATTTGCATGTTAACTACAGGCATCTCTTTTTTTCATGTGAACCATAGAATCAGAGTATGTTAAGTAGTTGGGGTGGAGCTCAGAGATCACCCAGCCCCAACCCCTGCCCTGGGCAGGGACACCTCCCACCAGAGCAGGTTGCTCAAGGCTTTAGCCA
>NW_008656643.1:14251-16535 GCF_000695815.1 Acanthisitta chloris | reverse complement strand
GCCTCCCTGGGCAACCTGGGACAGTGTCTCACCACCCTCACAGCAAAAACTTCTGCCTGATATCATCTAAATTTCCCTCTTTCAATTTCTCTTCATTGGCCCTTGTCCTGTCACTGCAGTTCCTAACCAAGTGTCCCTCTGCAGCTTCCCTGGAGCCCCTTCAGCTTCTAGCAGGTTGCTCTGAGATCCCCACATAACCTTCTCTTATGTTGTTTATGCAACACTCTGAGCCCTTCCTTGCCCCATAACTCAAATTCTTGTTGAACTGTGGTTCTTCTAGTCCATGCCCACTTTGTGCTGAGTTTATATTACCTGTTGTGTTAAAATTCATACCCATACAGCAACCAGGGTCAGAAAATCTGCAGTACAGATTTTCTATTGCATGGAAGTGTAATCTCCATGAAAGGACAAAGAGTTTTCAGTGTAACATGTTCTTGAATCTTTTTTGGACTTTTTTTCCCCTTGGCTGCAGTTTTTTCCCATCTCTAATGTCAGAATAATGGTGACTGGGACAGAACCACAGTTCTGCAGGAGTGGGGTCTCAGTGTGCATCTGCCTGTGGAAGAGGCCAGATCACTTGGCTCTGTTCTCACACTCATGGGTTACTAATGTCTGTAGGTGATTCTGCACAGAAATTTCACACGAATTATATCCACCTGTCAGTATTCTCCTTGTATATTTTTCTCTGTAGTTACACAACAGAGAACAGGGAGAAGGAAGTTGGATGATTAATTCCTTGCATACTTTAAAGTCTTCTACCTCCAACTCAAAATACAGGCAATATAAGTAATTTGTCACATAGGAAACTACTAATTCACTTTTAGGGCATCTCACTGCTGGAACTTAAGCCAACAGCCACATAAAAATAGATTAAAAAATATAATTAAATACAAAGGTCATTAACTCACATCCTTAACAATTCAGTCTCATTGGAATTTCTGTTTCTTTAGTGGGAGCACATGCTAGTCCATCATCAATAAATCTGTAATTGTTTAATAGCTCAAATTCAATCAGCACTGCAAGCCTCATTTTCCATCAGTTTCTGCTATAAAAGAGCTGTAATTTCACATTTAAATGAACGACCTTCATGAAATAAATGGATAATGACTTTAAAATAACAGGAGAGCCGTAATAGGATCAAAGGTCATAAAGCACAAGGAACACTTCGATGCACTGTGGGCTGTAGTGCATTGGGAGCAGCTAAACCTTGTAGCTTTTGGAGATGCTTTCTAGATTTCTCGAGTGACGCCAAGCACCACCATCTCTGTGACTACACCTGCTTACAGCTCCTGCTGAGATCCCCAAGCCATGTGTCCTGTCCTCCTTCCACCTGACATCTCCCAAGCACGAGATGTAGTCAGTGACCAAGCACTGGCCATGGCACCTCCATGCTGCTCCCCCACATTTATTATTGCTGTGCCAGCTGTCAGAGAGTGGATTTGGCTTGCTATGTGGATCTATAAGGTCAAATAAGAGGTTTAGTAATACATATGCATTGCTTAGGAAGTGTGATGTGCTGCAAGTGAGAAAACCAGGCAATGTGACACTGGCTGTCAGCCCACCCAGGAGTCCAAGGAGCAGAGCTGGCCTCAGGCCGTGCTGTCAGAGTATCCCATGTTTTAGGGAGCACAGCTTCACACACATGTAATGATCTCATGCAGTCACAGGGATGAGAGTCAAGTCTTGGAAATAATCCAAACCAGGCTGGGCCTCGTGTTCTCCGTCCTACTGGGCTGAGACATCTCCAGCCTCATGTTTTAGGGTAGAGCCTCTGTTTGGCCTCTCTCTTGAGCTGCACAAGTCCAGGAATCAGAGAGAAAGCCTCAGCACCTGGTTTGGGAGCACCTTCCCTGCCTTTTCCTTCCCAGCTAGACCACTGCTGTGTCCTGCTGCAGCAGCATGTGCATGCCATGCAACCTAATTATACCTGCTTCTCTTACAGGAGCATCTTCCCTTTCACTGGGATCAGATGCTCCTTTCCCAAAAGCCTGCTATTTGCTAAAAGTGACCCTGTGGTAGAGTCTACTTCTCGCTGGAGACCAGGGACACATGTTTTGGAAGGAGCATTAGGCTTCTGAACCATCCCCTTTGCTGCCAGCAGCTGCCAGCAGAACCATTAGAATTGCATTGCTGTTACAGGGCACATTCGTTGCTTTTCTTTGGGATTGAGCACATTGCTCTGCCTGACCTTAACTGCTGTTGAGGCAATAATTCTTCTTGCTTGAACACTTGTCAAATTCCTGACGTTAAAATTTTAAATTATAGTTAAGATGAAATAAAGAAA
>NW_008656643.1:0-14221 GCF_000695815.1 Acanthisitta chloris | reverse complement strand
ATTGATGTTGCTGCAAACGTCTTGTTGAGCTGAGAGGAGCCAAGGTTAGGTCTTCACCTTTGAAAGCCCTGCAGAATTTAATCAGGGGCAGGAGCCTTTCCACAGGAGTTTTTATCCCAATCTCTATTTTTCACAGTAGGGTGTAACTGTGTGTTTAACTTGCATAGGTAAGAGCCTGCAGAGAGGAAGCAACACTCTCAGGTTCTTTAACTGTCAGTGCACACTGTTTGGCAGCACATCTGTTGGGTTATGGGGCTGCTTTCTTGCTGTATGATCTTGCATCGAACTACTGTGTTTATGAACCACTTGGATGAGGGTAATGCTAAGAATGGTCAGTGCAGATACATTTTGATTTCATTTCGATTTCATTTTGATTCATTCATTTTCTAAATCTAAATCATTTAGAGAATGATGAACATATTATTATAAATCATGAGTCACCCTCGTGGTTGCCAAGCAATTGGCCAGGTAACACACGAGCAGGCATCTAATTGCATGTAAAGGCAATATTTTTGATACTGGCCACTCCCCTGTGCTTGGAATAAACATTTATATCCTCCTAAATCTCCACAAAGACCCCCACTGTAAGTTGTTCAGTGCTTCACCAAGTAAATTATGTTTTAAACTCATATTTCTGGGTGACTTTTATGCATGAGGATCCACCAAGGCTTCATGTTTGTAGCCCTGGGTCCCCTTGCCATTATGTCGTGCTGGGCCACTGCCCAAGAGTGGGAAGCCCTTTCTCAGCTCCCTGCTGAAGCTGGTGGCACTGTGATTCAGGGTCCCACAGCCTGGGCTGCTCTGGCCATGTGAGTACAGGAGCTCAGGGGTACAGACAGCCAGAAGATGGAGAGAAACTGTGCAGAATTAGGAAATCTTGTTTTGTCATGATGAGTGTAGCACACTGGCAATTTATTCAGCAGCTAAACTGTTCATGGCTCTAACACACATGAAGAAATGAAGTATCACAGACAACATGCAGAAACATGATGGAGATGTGCACACTGTGCTAGCACTGAGACATGGCTGCAGCGGGAAACATGTTGATGAGAACCTGGAACACACCAAAGGCAATGGGAAAGGACACAGGCATACTTTATTAAGGTCCTTCTGCTTAAGAAGAGGAAAATTTAAGTGACTGAATTATGGGGTTGAAGTCAGCTGGAGCCAGTTGAGGCAGGCTGGGGTGTCCCCCTCAGGGTAGTGTCCCTGCATCCCTCTCTGCCTTCGCTGTGCAGTGTGGCACTCCCATGACATAGGATTTACACTTAGATGCAGTAAAAGATGTGAATTTAGAGAGAGTTGCCTTCCCCAGGGCTGCTGTCAGGGTGGGTATAGAGGCAGACAGGGAATAGGTTGGTGCAGGGCTTGGCTGCTCTCCCAGGTGGCCATACCTGCCCCGCAGAGCATTTCCCTCCTAAATATCTTTTTATGGCTTTTTTTTGGCCCCAGCTGCAGCCTCTCTGAACATGGGTTTGAGGAATGTGTGCTGACAGGGACCACAGGAGGTTGGGGCCCCCACAGTGCCATGGGCATGACCAGCACCATCCTTCCTTCACACCTGCCTGAGGCAGTGGCTGTGAAGGGGCTGCTCCAGGTGGGACAACACATTCATCCCTCCTCAGGAGCCTACTGCTCTTTTCAGCCTAAGAAAGCACATTTGCTGCTTTGCCAAAAATGTGGTTTAAAGTTGAACTTTGGCTCCAAACAAACCACCCACCCTCTCTGCTCCCCAGGCTGGGCTCTTCCAGGGAGGGGTCGGGGATGCCTCAACTGTGGGAACGTGGCATAAGAGGTAAAAATCTGCACATTAGTGTTCTCAATGGGCATTGATGCCTAGAAAACCTGGAAAAGAACTCCTCCCAGCCTTGTATCTCTGAGGAGCAGGGATTTGTTTATTCAGTGCTGGGCACAAGGGGCATCACTCCACCAAACTTGTGCAACCAGGGACAAAAACTTCATGGGTTTTATACATTAAATGCTCATATATATTCATTATTTCCAGGAATGGGTGGTCATTGTTATTATTACAGTTAGTTCTCAGAAATCATTGTCACCATCCCCTCCCTCAGCTGGCACTTAATGGCCCTTTAGGGCTTTACTTCTCCTTATCAGCGTTTCTTAACACCTTCATAAATGTTTACAACTCCATAATACAGCACAAGTGGAAATTACCCTTGAATTTTTATCAGCTGATAAAGAGATGAAAACAGATTGTGGATACTGAGGTTTACTGTGTAAATCTGAGGAAGGTGAAATGAGGGGTTAATGGGGTCTTGACTTTGGCTTGTTCAGCCTCTGCTGGGGGTTATAAATCCAGTACTTATGGAAAGGAACTGTTTGCTAATAAGTAGACTTGAAATAGCACATGCATGGAAAAAGTAAGGTATGAAAAATGTTATCTGGTGTTATCCACGCCTGAAGCTACACTGGGCATTTTCTGATCTCAGAGCAAAGCTAAAGTTTAGCCTGGATTTTACCAGCACTTTGGTGTCTGTCAATGCAGGTGGCATATTGTGACAACACTTCATTTTTTTAATTGCTGTCTTGAATTTACATTTGCTTACTGAGATGCTAAAATGAAATGAGGATAGTAATTAGAAAAAAATACTGTAGCAGAGTTGATCAAAGCAGCTGGCTAGTGGAAATGGGTTTTGTGAAATTTAGATGAAGCTAAGATTTTTCTTCTTTTCATGAAATTGTTGCTGTCTACAAAATGTGCCATTAAAATTCTTCCCTTTTGTAAAAGAAAGTGAAATATCTTTTATGGGTATTTCCCTACTGGGTTTATGTTGCCTCAAGACATCTGTTCAGCATCACTCTAGAGGCATCACAGTGATATTTTAACTCCAGGGCAGCTGCTGTTGATGTTCAAGTTGTTTCACTACACCACACATAGGAAAAGCTTCTGGATTAAGATAAATCACGAATAATATTCACATATCAACATTCAGAGATCTGGAGGCTTGTGCTGTAACCAGCTCACTCCTCTTTTGCCAGGGATTCAGTCTGACCATAGAATCATAGAATCATCAAGATTGGGGGAGGGCCCTAAGTCCAACCATTAGACTGAGACTCTGCTGTAATCCCTAAACCCTAAACCACATCCTCCAGCACCAGATCCAGACTCCTCTTAAACAGCTCCAGGGATGGTGACTACTCCACCACCCTGGGCAATATTCCAGTGCCTGAACACCCTAACAGGGAAAAAAATTTCCTAGCATCTGTACTCAAGGAGTTCACATTGCTTCCCACACACAATATGGAGATTGGAAAATTACTGTCAATTTGTTGATTCTAAGAATGTCAGTAAGCTGGTAAATAATCTTGCTAGGACAGATCTTTAAAAAAAATATTAGTTATTCTGGTCTTTGAACTGCACAGACGTGGCCAATACTGATCATCAGTACAAGAAGAGAGAGCAGCAGCCAGACATGCTGAACCTGTGTTCACCACCAACCTCTGAGCCCTTGTGTGGTTTAATGTTGATGCTGTGGTGTCTTGCTGAGGCAGCCACTTCCTGCAAACAGCAGTTTCTTAAATTGCTCTGTAAATTTGAAATTACCCTGGAGGCCATGCAGGTTTTTGTGGAAGCTAAGCCATTCCTCAGGGGCTCGTGTTCTCCACAAATTAGGCTGCAGCTCAAGAGGGCACTTCATTAGCATCTCAATCGCACGTTTTTCAAGTGGGATGTTTTCAATGCAGATGTCATGGATTCAGAGAATTGTGTATTGGTTAAGTGAGAGCAAAACTCTTCAGGGGCAGTGGTGGAAGTATGTGCAGTATTGAAAACAGGCAGGGCCCTGCAGGAAGGCTCTGTGCTTCCCTGTGTGAGAGGTGTTTCCCTCCTCTGCCCTTTCAATACTGGCACACTCTCAGACTGCAGCAGGACTGGCTCAGGTTCCCAGGCACTACCCAAAATCAAGCAGATAGTTCACAGAGAGAACTCGTGCCACAAGCAGCAGCAGTTCCTGTTTTCAGAGGTGTGAGCGTGTTCTAGCAAGTCACTCCATGAAGACAAGAATTTCTCCAAGGGGGTTCTGTGTGTGTGTCCACTTTTGTAGCTGGACACCTGTGACATTCATCCCCTCCTAGCCAAGAATATGGCCGTGTTCTGCACCGCTGGTACTGTCCTGGGAATGTTCCCAAATGAGAATCCTTGCTCTCCTCTGATGGGCTGTCACACAATCTGTTCTCAATACGGTTTTGATTGCCAGTCAAAAACCCAATTTGATTCTCCCTTATGCCTCAGCTGCTGGTTAAATTCACTTTGGACATATAACATCACAATTTGCAAAGGTGTGTTAAAAAATGGAAAAGCTGTTTCCTACAAAAAAAAGTCAAACCACAGAATATCTTCTTGATTTGGATTTGAGACACCCGTCAGAGAACCCTCAGAGCTGGTTTGAAGCTGCAGGCACATTGGCTCAGCCCTTGTTTGGTTCTGTGTTTTCAGGCAGGATCAGAATCAAACCCAAGCAGCTGTGTCCTGCACACCCAGACATCCATAGTCTGGCTTGGACACTCTGCTGTGTGCTGACATCAACAGCTTTCACCCTTTGTCTTACTAAGGTATTGCAGCGTTTGGCAAGATGTGAGTTATAGGAATATTTGCCAAACAAAGCCATATTTCTCTTGTCTCTGGCACTGTGTAGAGAGATAATGCTGGGAAGGAGCTGCTGCATTCCAAGACTTGGAAAGAGAGCACAGGGTTTGGTAGTGCCTGATCCTGCTGCTGTTAAATGCAGCTCCTGTTCCATGTCTGGGTTGGGTAAGGGTGAATAATGTGTTCCCTTCAGAGCCGGCTGTTGTGGCTGCAGCCCCGGGCAGGGACCCCAGGCTTAGATTAACACGGGAATGTAGAAGCAGTGTGATATAATTTCGAGAGTGATTATTTCGTATTTATGTGGCAAACACAGAAATTGGATGTTGCAGTGTTGTGTGGGAGAAATTCCAGATTTTACCAGGTACTTATGATCTTTCTGTAGAGCTGCCAGCTGAAGTCAGGTGTAAAGGAGCAGGTACCAGTGGGAATCTAACAACAGCCCAGGAACTGCTGTGACCTTCTCTATTGCTGCAGGTTTAAGAAAGTGGCTTCTGGGGCTGGAGATGGCTGCTCTGCCCTGATGGTGTTTTCCTGTAACAGTGCTGCTCTGTAGCAAAATTGCTGCTAGCAGTTGAGACGTGCTTGAAAAACAGATGTGAAAAAATGCACACACACACTTTAAACTTCAGATCAAAAAGTCAAATGTAAAATACATTGCACATTACTGTGCTCTTTATCAGACAAGAGTTTAACAACATTTCCAGCTCAAAAAATTCAAATCAATGTCATGTCAGGGAACAGACTCTAGGGACTGAAGACCATTTTGGTGGTTGCTAATGCAGTGATGATTTCCTGTCTAAAGCCAAAGGGATCAATAACTCCAGTTAGAAAGAAAAGCCTTCAGGGGAAAAGAACTCATGTCAGAGGAGCTCTCTGGATTGTTTAAGTAACAAAATTTTATAGATCCAGCAAACAAGCTATTCCCAGTCCAGTAAGCAACATTCCTCAACTTCAGGTCAGGTAGAGCAGAAATTAATTTAGCACAATAATGTGTGTAGCTTGTAGTGCCATCCACAGCATTATAGAATTAATTTGGCACACTTCCCATTCCAGCCTGGCTCTCCACAGGGCAGCTCACAATGGAGGGTCACAGACCCACTGTCACTGCATGGAATGCTTTGCAAAACACCAGGTAGAATTTATCCTGTGTGGCTGGATGGAATCCTAAAATCATTCAGGTTGGGAACTTTAAGATCATCAAGTCCAACCATCAACCCAGCACTGCTGAGACCACCACTAACCATGTCCCCAAGTGCCACATCCACTCCTCTTTCAAATTTCTCCAGGGATGGTGGCTCCACCACTGCCCTGGGCAGCCTGTCCATTGCCTGTCCACCCTTTTAGTGGAGAAATTTTTCCCAATATCCAATCTAAACCTTCCCTGGAACAACTTGAGGCCATTTCTCTTGTCCTGTTGCCTGTTACTTGGGACAGGAGACTGACTGAGTCCAGGTAGATAATATCCACAGCCATTCCCTCATTTGCTGAGCAGGTCACTGTGTCATGGAAGGAGATCAGGTTGGTCACACAGACCTGCCTTTCATAAATTCTTTCTGACAGCTGCTTCCCTTCTGCATCAGCTGTAACAGGAGAGTTTATTACAGTCACAAATGAGTATCACTTCTGCTTGATTAAAGCAG
The DNA here is from genome assembly GCF_000695815.1 of Acanthisitta chloris. NCBI lineage: Eukaryota > Metazoa > Chordata > Aves > Passeriformes > Acanthisittidae > Acanthisitta > Acanthisitta chloris. Next base: position 7,975 of record NW_008656643.1, on the reverse strand, counting down.
GTCAGACAACACTCCCTATAAGTATTGCTTGAGCTGGGAAGATGGTTGTGTCCTCCCAGAGCTGTTGATTGCCATTGTCTCATCTCAATCAAAAGCTAGCATGGAGCTGCATGTGTTGAATGCTGCATATATTAAATGCCAAATATGGGTTCAGTTTACATGTTGATGAAGAGTATAAATTCAGTGTATGAAAAGGTTTTCTGCAGAAACTTACCAGTTGCCTCACAGAACGAGTAAGATACTCTGTCCCTCGGTGTGGTAGGAATGTACCAGCAGGTGCACTTGGTGACTGTCTGCCAAAGGGATACTCCTATTTCTGAAGAAAGGAGGACAGTCCTTGTGGAGGGAGGAGTGTTGAAACTGCTTCCTGATGTAGTGAGGAGGAGGCTCAGGAACACTTGGGATGTTTGGGTGACAATTTAGGCAAGCCCTGAGAAGGGATGGAGTATGGAAACTCATCTGATGGGGAAGGTGGGCAAGCTGCCAGCCTGGATGAGCCCAGAGCCCGGCTGAGGTAAGTGCCTCCAGCTCTGAGGCTGATGAATGAGAGAGAGAGGCAGGTTTCTCACTATGCAGCTGTGTGAAGTAGCTCTAGTGGTATTTTTCTTTCCTGTTTGGCACCTGTGTCTCTGTGACTTTTTTCCTAACTATGCCTATTGAACACTGTGATCTGGTGGGAGGTGTCCCTGCCCAGGACAGGGGGTTGGGGCTAGATGATCTCTCAGGTCCATTCCAACCCCTTGACATACGATAATACTATTGTGTATGGTTTAAATACATTTAGAAGCTAAGTGACTTGAGTGGAGGTTGAATTTGAAGCAGTGGGAGAGCTCTGTTGCGATGGCTGCAGTGATGTGTAGCACTGACTTGCTTGACTGCTCATGCAGAGCCTGGGACAATGGCACATTGCTTCCCAACAGCCAGAAGGCAGCAGGATAGGTGACCCTTCAACCACGCAGGCTGTCTCAGAAGCTCATAATGTGAGAGCCTGAGAGGAAGAGACATCTTCTGGTGCTGGTGTAGGGATGCTCCCAGGCCTTTGGAAAGTCAGGGGACACTTGTGCAGTCTGTGGTGTGTGGCAAAGATGTGTTGCTGGCAGTCTTGGGTTCAAGATTATTTTTGTGTCTGCTTCTGTGCACCAGCAAGCCCAAAGTGAGGAGCTGATGAAGCACTGAGCTTCATCTCTGACTGCTGCTGGGAATAATTCTCCTGCATTTGCTTTGGCCAAGTGTATCTCTAATCCTACAAAATGGATCATCTTGATTTTTCCCTCTGATCTCACAGGTTCTTTTCTCGTCATGCAAATATTGATCTGGAATCAGCATATGCCTAGCTCTGTTCCCACAGACCTTGCAGAATAATTTAGAAGGAGTGCACTTAAAATTAGAGTTGTTTTGACTACCTCATCCTTAATATGAAATGACAGTTCTTAATGAGTGCCATCAAATCACTGGCTTTGCATAAAATGTCTTACCCTGCAGAGTGGTATCAATTTATGCCTAGCACCTGAAACAGGGTTTCAAGTTTAAAAGCTGTATCTGGATCTCTAGATTTAGCTCTCTCTGTATCAGAGATATTCAGCTTGCAAATCCCTATGCTTGTATTTTATGTAAATCCTATTTCAGGTACTTACATTTAAAATTTAGTTGGACTTAAGCAGAAGGCTCTGGTGCTGTAAGACAGCTTGCTTTGAAGGCAGAAATGCCTCCCACTAAAAATTACCAACCGGTAGCTCAGTGCATGTTCTGCAAAATGTGGAGAGATGGTCACGTCTCACAGGGCTATTTTTCCACTGTGACTAATGCCCATTCCAGCCTCCCCCATCCTTGCAAAGCACTGTCACTCGAGCATGGAGCTGTAGCCACGGATAGGAATGCCAAGAGCACTTAGCAGCCTGTGATTCAGTCCAGCAGATTAAGATAATACACTCTACCCATAAAGAAAAATATGCTTTTAGTCTACTACTAACCTTTTTCTTTCTGAAAGGGAGGAAATTATCTGCACAAGGTGCTTCTCTCCTCTGAGGGCAACAGCTCTGCAGAGACGATAATGCCTGTACCCAGCCCAGCCAGTCCTTCAGGTGTATGAGCTCGAATAAAGCCACTTCACTTCTTGCTCCCGCATGAGCTGCAGAGACCTCAGTTTAGGTAGAGTGCTCATGCATTCTTAATAACATGCAGTGGCCTTTAGTGCAGCACGGGCTGGGTTCTGTCTCTGAGAGAGGAGGAGCACTTCAGCATTGCTGGGAAGCAGGGAGTCATTGGGATGCTTCCTAATGTCATGGTTACAGCAGAGATCTGCAGAGACACCCTGCAAAAGGCAGAACTTTTACATGAAAGCTATTGATCATTGTAACACACTCCTCTGGAGAAACAAATGGATATACCTGGAGGTGAAACCCAAGGGAATTTGAGGCACTTTATAGACAGTAGTTTATGGAAATCAGCACCCAAAGAACAGCTCTCAGGCAATCTGTATTTCTGTCACAAGGCCTTGTGACAGGGTTGGACATGTTGTGGCACACAGAATGAAAGAAGCAGGGCACTTTCTGCCAGCTGTCCCTCTAGCTCTGGAGAAGGAGGGAAGCCAGTTTCTGCTCTTGTCACCACGTGGAGTAAGACAGGGCTGTTGCCTGAGTTTGCAGGGACAGCTTTGTTGGACTATGAAACACTCCAATGCTAGCCTGAAGATCTAGAGCTGCAGTGTCAGCTCTGGTAAGAGCCATAGACCTATTCTAGTGGCAGGTTTTTTCAATTTTTCCTCTTTGTTGAGGATCTTTCACAGCTGGACAAAGAGGGGGCTGGTGGGCTGTGTGCACTGCTGGGGCCAGCTAGAAACTTCCCAGTCCACCCATTCAGACCATTCAGAGACTTTCTGGCAGTCACACTCCCAACACCCAAGACACTCGAGCTGTGCCTTCGAGGAGAGACCCCAACAAAGGAACCCCTTGGGCATCTCTACCCTCACAGTCTACCCATGTGCAAATCTCAGTCTTCTTCCTGAGTCTTTGGCTCCTGCTGTGTCTCTCTGTGTCCAGTCACCTGCCCAACACCACCTGTCTTTGTGCCCTTTGTCATGCTTAGGGTCAGCAGTTCACAGGCTCTTGTCTCCCTGGGCTCCCACCCAGAGCCCAACGTGCATCATGCAGTGCACCCTGCACACAGAACTACCTGCACCACATGTGTTCCTCAACAAGCCCTGTGCTCATGCAGCAGGTGGGCATCCAATTCCTCTAGACACCAGACTGTTCCCAGTGGCTCTCAGGAGAAAATATGCTTGCTGGGCTCAGGTTCACATGAATTACACTAGAAGTTTGTGTGATAGTGAAAGGAATCTCATTTCACTACACTGGGATTTTGTTTCATCATGGAAAATATCCATCCTTTGTCTTGGTGGATGATTTTCAACTTCCTGTGAAACCATCAGGGTTTCATGGTAAGAGTATCTTGTGAGTTGTGTGTTAAGTGCTGAAGATCCAAAACACATCCACAAAGCAGCAGCAATGGATGCAATACTTGACTTAAGAAGAATAAACTCACAATATTATAGAGTGCAGATGCCAGAGAAATCAGAGCTGTAGGATATCAGGTTGGAGCTGGATCTCTGACATGCCAGGTGAGTGGCTTTTCCCTCCAGGATGGAAGGCAGAACAAAGTGCTGTTAGTGGGCCATCAGCCTGCAGGCACTGACCACTGAGCAAACAGTGAGAGGAACGTGGCTGTTAAAATTTTGTTCTGGCCAAAACTTGACTGAAGGTCTAAGATGAAGCAGTGCCTGCTTTGGAGAAAACAGTGTAGGTTAAATGCAGTTAAATCTGTCCTGCAACATCATTTCAAGAGGGAAGCCAGAACAAGGGAACATTTTATATTTGTTTTTGGTTTTAAGCTGGAGTTAGCTGTTGAATTTGGTGCTAGTCAGGAACAGACCAGATTGACCCCAACCTAGTATACATAAATGTGTTTTTATTTGTCTTTTTTTCCCCCTGTGACTTCTGAAGTTTGGTATTTTTAAGGTTCTTTAAAAAAATTTTTTTTAAAAAAAGGAAAAGTTGGCCTCCATCCCTGCAGGGAGACAACAGCTTGAATTTCATGTTTTCCAGCTAATGGGAGTAGTGAGTCCTTCCACCCCAGAGTCAGCTTGGGGATGGGCTGCTGAAATAAGTGGGTAGGATGTCCAAGTTACTCCCTGCATTGTGTTCTTTGTCACATTGAGAACCATGCTTTTTTCTTGTGAGCTGTATTTCCCAAAATAGCAGAGAAAAAGAGACTCTTTTGGCCTCTAATTTGCACTCAGAAGTTGAACAGAGAGTGCTGGGGACCAGCTGTTTGCCCAACTGCTTCTGCTGTCACTGTCTGCCTGGCAGGAGCTTTTCTCTCATTTCCTCCCTGCAGCAATCGCTAGGGTCAGTCCTTGAGAGCTGTCACTTCTTGTTGTGCAGCTGAAAGTTGTTTTCCATGTCCTCACACCCAGTTGTTTTTACTAACTGCATCTGGCTATCCACAGCAACTGCTTTTAGGTCAGGAGGCCTGTGCCAAGTTTCAGCTGCTGGTATAGTGATGCTCCACGTGAGGCCAAATCATGGCTTGGCTGGACAGTGTCTGTGCCAGCATGTGTCAGCACAGCTCCGTGGGTGAGGACACTGTGGGATCTGCAGGAAGAGGAACACTGGGTGCCTCACACCATCACAAGTGAGGAGCACGGGGATAGCCTTGGTCTTTAGCCACTTGAATTGTATCTATAGCGTGTTGTAAAGTAATCTTCCTGGCATGAGGCTCTGTGGACCACTTAAAATCAGGGAATGATTCAGCTACTGCACACTAACTCAAGAAAAAAAAAAAAAAAAGAAAGAGAAAAGGAAATTTAAACCCCAGAAACTTCACATTTATGCAAATTCCTGAACTTTGAACAGCTGCATACCCAAGAGGAGTTTCAACACTTTTTCTCACATTGATGCTCTTATAACAGAACACTTTACAGCCTGAGAGTGTGAAATGGGATGGCCTTTGGGATTGTAAAAAACTCAGAGTGGAAATTAATTCACTGGAGATAGGTTAGTTCTTGTAAGTCTCTCTATAAAAATGCTTCTCTCAGTCTGTTGAGATTATCAGCTGCTGTGTCAACAGCCTGTGATAACACAGGAAATGAAAAAATGGTGGTAGGAAATCTCAGGCTGCTTATTAAGCCTTTTTTAGCCATCATACAACACCAAGGGAGCAATGTACTCAGAGGAGGATTTCCCAGTCTCTCAGAAGCACAAGCATCACTGTAGATTGGGCTGTGCTTGGTGCCTGGGTAAGAGGAAAAATTTGGAGAGTTATCTTTGTTGTTTTTCTGCTTTTTAAAATATTCTTTATTAAAAATATTGTTTAAAAAACAACATAAGAAACATCAGGGATCAAGTGTTTGTCTCTGTGACTGGAGTCTCCTCAGTTACATATCATCAAAACTGTCTGAAACTGATTGGACAAAATGTACCTTCAAAATCTGTAACAGAAAGGCAGATTGTTTGGGTCTCCTGTAAAAGTAGCTGTTGCCATCTATCTTGTGAGGGAAGGACTAGAGTAGAAGTCAGAGTTACAGCTCTGGCCTTGCCCTAACTGTTCTTTGGTACAGCCAAAGGCCTGAGGGACCCCATCTCCAGAGCTCCCCAGGTGCACCTTCATGCTTTTGTGAAGTGTTTCATACTGCAGTGTTGGATGTTGATATAGAAATGGTGTTGCAGGCAGAGTTGAACCATATGTTTGCAGGGAATTGCATTTGGCATAGTTCCTCATTCTTTGCCCCTATCCACCAGCTCAATCCAAGCAAAAGGAGCTTCCTTGGGGACAGGAAAAGGTGATAAGATAATGTTTCCAGGGACTGCAATCTTATGTCTCTACTGATTGTAAATTAATGGCTGAAAGAGAAAAGAATTGGTGCATGTGGTGGGTTAGTTGAATAAAAGCAGCATTAAGGACAGGCTTTAAGGCCATGAAGCTGAGAGCTGTGTGCTCTGCTTGGAATGGGCTCAGTTACAGATGGGTAGTCAGCAAAACGTTGTGCCCTGACAGCTACAAGGAGTGTAGCTCATGCAATTTAGCCACTCAAATTTCAGAGGATCTCACTTTCACTCAGAGTTGTCTATGTTATCCATCACTGCAGCATCTCCAGACCTTTCTCACATTGGTAATTAGGCATGTACTTAGATCTCATCAGCTAGAAGCTAAGTGTATCTTTGAGCACTTGGAGTGGAAATGGGAATACCCACATGCCTGAATGGTTTTCTGAATGGGGGTAACCACGTGGAATAAAACCCATCCTGTAGCATCTGCAGTATGACAGTTTCTCTTTGGTGCAGTGGACTGTCAGTAATGCTGAGATGAACTGTGTGCACACCACACTGTCTGTGCCCTTTAAACTGCTGAGGGTGTTTAGTTCATTGTCTGTGTTAGTGGTTGGATATGAATGACAAAGTTTCCCTCATTTCCTGTAAACTGTGAGTAGTTAATTCCAAAGGAGTTGGGCAAGGAAGGAGCTGCTTTGCTTTGCTTGCATAAAAGCTGGGATTTGCTGGGGGTAATCCTTGCTGCCTTACTGGGAGCTTACAACAGAGGCAGAGTGTATCTGGGAGCTCTGGGTCAATATTTTGTTCAGTAACTGCTATCAAAGAGGACTTCATAGGAAAGCTGTGAGATCAGCTGTGGATCCCTGTATCCCTGGTGTTGCACAAAGCCCCCTGAGATGGACTGTCTGGGTGGTGTCTGCTACCTTTTCACATGCCAGAGCAGCTGGCACCAGGCCTTTGGTCCTTGTGACAGTGGCTGAGCACAGTTTGCTTATACATGTGTGGGGTACTAAAATATCACATTGCTCTGTGTGTCTATATCTAAGGATACTTACAAATCTTATTTATCCTTATTAATATTCTACTCTCCCAGAAGAAGAGAAAAATGCTCTCTAGGATACTCCTTAGTAAGAGACCAATAAATACTTTCAATGGTCCTGACTTGGATGTAAGTCCAGTGCTGTCCCAAAAGGGGACATGGAACAAAAGCCATAAAGGGACCTTGGGAGTGCTGCCAGCTGGCACAAATAGCCTCTTGGTATATTTCTCTCTTTTTGATTTGAACTTCATATCCTTATCTTCTTCCTACATCCTCATTTTCAAGAGCTATCCTTTCATCTCTGATCCAATACACATCCACATCAATCAACACGTGTAACAGGGCAATGCACTCTCTGTTACATCCCACTTTTACCCTAGTCCCCTCTCCTCCATGACCATTACTCTTCCATACTCACTAGAAGAGGCTCTGACTTGAATCCTGCCAGTGCCAGGGACCAGCATGGTGCAGGAGGTGTCCTGTGGCTGGGACAGGCACCGTGATGTTCCTATCACCTCTCAGGAACCCATTGCCTGTTGTTACTTTTAAGGGCAGAAATTCAATAATGCAAATGAGATGGAATGCTTATGAGTATATTTGCATGTTTTAACATGCATTGGCTCCATTTAAATGAAAGTTATAAATACTTTGACTTTGAGCCTGGCAAGGCTGTGGTATGAAGCAAGCCTTAAAGGATGCTCTTGGCTGGAGCTGACATCCCTGGGCCACAGGGAGCCAGCCTTGGCTGCTCCAGCTTGGTTGCACCCAGAGCTGCATAGGGCCAAGTTCTCTGCCTTTTAGCTCTTTCCTGCTGTTATCTGGGCTTGCATTGTCTGGAGAAATAAATAAAATGAAACAACAACAAAAAGAGAGAGCCCTTGGATGCTTCTACCTGCTGTTCCATTGGCTCTGGCTTCCACATCCCTCTCTCTGGCTTCTCCCTGTTTTGACTACGCCAAGGCCACTGCTGGCCCTGCACAGGAGCAGAGCACCCTCCCAGTGCTGGGCACAGACACCTGGTGTCACCTGGGCTGGGCTGGGCTGGGTGAGCAGGCTGTCCCAGCTCCTGCTCCAGGAGGTACAGACTGGTGGGAGCCCTTCTCATGTTGTC
>NW_008656642.1:0-11000 GCF_000695815.1 Acanthisitta chloris | reverse complement strand
CCTAGCTCAGCATGACAATCAAGATTAAAAAAACAGCAAAACCTCTTCAGAAACATCCAAAAGTGTTTCTAGAGAAATGCAATGAAACAGGACCAAAACAGAAGCCCTCAAAGCAAACCTTACAGTTTGCTAAAAGGATTTCTTTATTTACTGAATAAATATGTTCCAATCTACTGATCCGCAAATACACAGAAGCTTTTCTTAAAAAGAGAAAAAGTAATCCTTTCTACTTACATGCTTCTAGCTGATCCCCATCCCAGGGGATTAAGCACATTCTCTCAGTTACAGTCCCATGGTTTCACAATGAAAAGGAATTTGACAATAAATTCACAATTCAGTGTTCCAGGCCAACATACAAGCAATCATGTAAGCAAGTGGTATAAAGCCTGGAATTATACTCGACAAGCCAGTTATTACTACGAGACCAGCCAGTTACTTGAGAAGGTGATTAAAGAAGTCAACAAGTATTCTTGTCACTCCTTCCCATATTTTCAACTTGACTGAAAAAGGCAGCCTTTCCTTCACATCAATACTTGTAAATGCCTTTCCTCATATTATTTGGAAATTAGAGGGCCTCATGTACTTAATATAATTCAAAATGAGGCCTTTCTACAATATATGTGCATACATACGTATCTATTTTCCCACTTAAAGGCAACCTTGAAATTAACAACTTTCTCCTCAGTTGGTGAGGTATGTGGTGACAGCAGTTACAGCAATGGTGGGTATGGTAAGGTCTGGGGAAAAACATTCAAAGGAGCTAGGCAAGGGGTTCCTGGAGTCAGAGAAACCCAAAAGAAAGTGGAGAAACCTGGCAGGATCCACCAGCTCTCACGAGAGAGTCTGACAAGGCCAGGGTAGTGCCAGAGCAACCGTGGGAGATTTAAATGGCTCCAGGGAGTGTGAGCAACCAGGAACATGGTGGTCAGGACAGCAGTTTGCATGACTGGGCATGTAGGAGGGTGCAACCACCCTCCTGGCTCCTGAGGTGAGCTCACCTGGTCATTTTTACCTGTCCAGCTAGAACTGACACATAGTGGTTTCTGCACAGTCAAAAACTGTCACTAAAAGGAGTGTGGTGACACAGACGGAGCACCCCCAGAAGCATGCAGTTGTCCAGGTCTCTGGCTGCAGTGTGTTTGAGCCTGACATTGGTACCAGAGAGCAGGAGAGAACACCTGCGTGTGGTGTGACCAGGTGAATGACCTGCTCAGCCTGGTGGCAGAGCTTAAAGAGGAAGTGAAGAGGCCAAGGAGTATCAGGGAGTGTGAGAGAGGAATAGACTGATGGAGTCACACACTTCCATCCCTGAGAGAAATGCAATGTATGGAAACCTAGCAAAAGACAAAGGTACCCTGACCCTCTCACCATCAGGCAAAAGGAGGGGACTTCAAAAATGGGGAGCAATGAAAACAGGTCCCTACTCAGGGCTGCAGGAGAATCTTCTCCCAGCCTCCCTTGCCTTCCCAGGGAGAGAAGACATTGAGGTGCTGGAAGAGTCCAGAGAAGGGCAACAGCGGGTGAAAGGTCTAGAGAGTAAGTCATAAGATGGATGGCTGAAGGAACTGGGGTTATTTAGCTTGGAGAAAAGGATGCTGAGGGGGGAGCTCACCTTATATCTCTCTGCAACTGCCTGAAAGGCTGTAGCCAGATGGGGGTCAGCCTTTTGTCCCAGGCAACTAGAGACAAGACAAGAGGAAATGGCCTCAACCTGTGACAGGGGAGGCTGAGGATGGATATTAGGAAGAATTCTTCACTGAAAGGGTTGTCAGGCATTGGAATGGGCTACCCAGAGAAGTGGTGGAGTCACCATCCCTGGAAGTGTCAAAGAAAAAATCAGACATGGCATGCAGTGTTATGGTTCATTTGACATGGTGATGTTTGGTAAAAGGTCGGAATTGATGATCTTAGGGGTCTTTTCCAACCTTAGTGATTCTATGGTTCTACAAAGTAAAATGTGCACAGGACACATTCATCTCTGTTGAATCCACATTTAACCTCCGAAAGAATTTTCAGAGTGGTAAGACATAAATGGTCTGAGAGGCTTCAAAGATTTCTCACTTCATGTCTAGGCAAGAGGTGATCTCTCTCTTGTTAGGACACTGAGACCCATTTTGGGAAGCAGTAGAAAACCCTCTCCTAACCCTCTGAAATATCCCTATTGCAACTGGTTTTGAGGCTTCACTCAGTTACTTCAAAAGCCAAACCTAAAACTGTTGTTTGAAGATACCAACATTTTATACAATTGAAATTTCATTCCCTCCTTTGCTTAGTGATAATTAAATGTTTCTCAATCAGACTTAAATTTACCTTAAACATTATCTAGACCCACAAAATTAGCTACTACTGACTTAACTTGATATTCAAGCACAAAGTTATTTTAATAAATGTCAATGAGTAAATTAAATATTTGAATTTTGATGTTGGTCTCCAGAAGCAGAAGAGATTTAATGCTCGTCTAAGGAAAAGCATGATTAACATTCAGGTCAGATCCAACAACAAAACCTGCTGAGTGTTCAGCACTGACACATTCCTAGTTACTTTTGGAACTGATCTCTAAGATCTGTTTGCATATAAACATAAATGACAAAACTGACAAGACAATTGGGTATAATTCAAATATTTACAGATTGCTAGGATGTGGTTATCACTGAATTGGTGACATTGATGCTGTTACTATGGGATGTAGATTGACATTTATATAACACAGAATGCATTTGCCCTAGCATACAAGACAAAGCATGTGTGATGTTGCTTTGTGGTAGTCGAGTTTTATACTTCATTTGGCTGTGGCCATATTCTGTTCAGGACATTGAAAAAAACAAGACTTGACCTTAGCCTGCCTGCACTCTCCATATGTGTTCTACAATGATTTATAGTAGCTTGGCTACTTTTCCAGTATATGCCAGATGGCAGGATGTCCTATCCACCAGCTATCTTTGGCAGCTCTGCTCATGGTGTTCTTGGCTTACCTGGACCCTTTGACATCTGGCATAACAGGAACAGATTAGTTGTGTATAGAAACAATGCCTGTGGGGTAGTCCACAGCCTGGTCAGAAGAGGAGCAAATTACTGACACAGCAGAACACAGGCAACCAGATCAGCTGCACTGGCCTGGTGGTCTTATCCCATACAACAAAATATGACATAAATCTGGCAGGAGGGACCAACATTGCAGTGCTCCAGCCAACACACCAGGAAGAAGGGATTCAGCAGAATTTTAGCAGAGGCAGGTCTGCAGTCTTGTCCTCTTCAGTCCTACCCAGAAGGCCAACAATGCTCTGAACAGGACTCTGAAAACAGACATGAATGGATAAACAAGGGACAGCAGAACATAGAAGGAAGGTATGTTTGGGGTGGAGTTTAACACACCATGTTGTATACAGACCTCATTAAATGGACATCCTTTCTACTGCATTATCTCTATTATCCCTCCCAAATTAATCAGCAAGCACTTAAAAGTCAAGACAACGAGATGTAGTTTTGATCAAATCCTTGATTATCAGGGATAGAAGAGAGCAAACAAACACACAGTCCCGTGAAATGGAAAAATAAGTATGTAATTGATATTGTAAGCAAACAAGTAGGATATGTGGCACTGAAGATGCAGAATTCTATTTCTGAGGAAGATAACAAGTAAGAAGAAAGCACTTTTATCTGGAAATGTATATGAGCAAGGCACATAAAGTCAGTAATTTGCAGTTAATAAATTACAGTCTGAATACAAAAACCTAATGAAAAAAAGCTGAGCGCAAGATGTACTGCTATCTATCATTGTGCAAGTTCAAGGACTCACCACAACACCACTCCCCACCCGGTGCATCTCATATTAATGTAATGGCCTGGGGCTTTACTGTTAATTACTGCTGCTCACAAGTAATCACTGGGTAACATTGTGGGAAGTGGCTGTGATGGTGAGAAGCCACTGAACAGTGCTGCAGCCACAGACAAGCCCTTAGGAAGGCTAGTACTGAAACAACAAAGAACAAAATAAACACAAACCCTGGCCAATATATCTATTTGAAAGAGGAAAGAAAAATCCTTCCAGCAAAAGTGTTGTTTTGAATTTAATCCTGGTTATTAACACGATTGCCCTGAATCTCAATCACTGTAATTCACAATTCAAACAAAGCAGACACGTGTACAGAGGAGAAGGAATGCTATGATACATCAAACATTTGTTTTCTATCCTCAGATAATCCTACCAATGTGTCATTGAATTCAGTGTACTAGAAAATTCTAAATTTCCCATTAGAGTTAATATTGTGGGCTCTGGGGTCGACCTGAGCTCTCTGCTAAGAGACTGCAAATTCAAAGACTTCCATGAAGTCATTTCAGATTTATGAAGGCACATTTGACCTTGTGACTCCCTGAACTTTATGCCAATTGAGATAATTTTGTGTGGTTAAAAAAAAAAGATAAAAGCCATGTTATGATCATTTAAACAGCAATTTATTTGAAAAGAAGCCCTGCAAAGAAATCTGCAGAGAAATCTACTGTTAAGACAGCATTTAAAGGAGATGATAAATTAAAAAGAAAGTAAAAAGCAGAAGGATGCTCAATTAAGAGATGTTCTGATATAGGTTTTTTTATGAGCTGTCACTGAGAGAAACTATGGCATATAATTGGTAGGGAAGGTCTTATGAAAAAGTGGGGAATGGCAAGCAGTTTTACCCTTATCTAATTCACCATGCAGAGTTTTAATTGAGGTGCAAAGCATAAGCAACAGTGCCTCACCTCCTAGTCTCCCAGAGCAAGAACTGTCCTAGAGCTTCACCCACAGAAATAATGGAAAACATGCTAAGCTAACGGCAACAGAAAACTAGAACAAAGGATGGAGAAAACAGAGGTGATTTCTCGTGTCATGTGTCTGAATGGCTTCAAATCTATCCTATCTGATCAGTGCCACCAAAAGACCCTAACACACTACTTTTCCTCCAGAAACAGAACACATGAAAACCACACAGGACTACCCTTTGGGAAGCATTAGATTGGTTTCAGTGTGGTCTCCATGTCTGTTACTAGCTCCTGATGTTACATTATATGAATGCCAGCGATATCTTCACTCATCATATCCCATGCTGGAAATTTGGAGCTTCCAGGCTGAAATGCCAGGAACCATGTGTTTTAAGGTATAGAAAAGGGAATTGCTAAGCTTCCAGACTGCAGGAACCCCCAGGATATTCTCACCCTTGCAGCAGTTCTCTGCCAACCATGGCAGACCTTCTACCTATAGCAACAACCAAGGCAGTAGTCCTCAGTTACCAGTTTGGCTACTCTGTCTGAGACTGGCAAAAATAAAATACCTCCCTATATAACCTTGTATTTAGTTGGCTGTGTTGATTTTGATCCTAGCACTAATCTATAAGGGATCAGAAAGCCACACAAAGAATGCAGTTATGGGAAATCTAAATTCAGCATCTTCCTGGACACTAGTAAGTTAAAAAGACAGCATGTAAAAGTTTTCTGATTTTGACTAACAAAAACACATTGAAAAACTCATATCCATGTATTTAATTCATTTGGCACTGCATTTAAAACTCGTTGAAACTCATATGTCTTTTCAAATGAACTCAACTATAAATTAATAGGCCAAACACATCAGCTGCTGGGAAATCTCACAACATCCTGTCTATTTTTACTTGTTTTAGTATCCTTACTAATTTAAAACACCATCATTCATAATAATATGTGACTCAAATTCTAGCAAGAACAAGTACCTCAGAGGCCAGTATTTGGTAGGATTCTGTCACACCATTTCAGTTTAATTGAATGGCAATAATGATCCCTTCCAGGACCAAGGGTATGACAAGCCTATATTTGAAATGGAGTTCAGCATCCTGACTGCATGTTACCAAATCTGCCTACAGAGGATTGATTTTTTTCAACCAATAATAGCAACTTTGCACCGGAATTTTTTTTTTTTTTTTTCCAGAGGAAACCATCCTTGGGCAGCATGTTTAATACAACTGAGTTTGTTGATTTGAGATTTGTTATTCCCCTTCTTTGTGTTCTAAGCTTCTCTGCCTGCTGATGCATTACCTCCTCGTGGGCAATGTCTACTGAGTACATAAAACTGTCATTCAAGTTACTTGATAAATGTTGGTTTGATCCCAGGATATTTGGTTGAAACATCTGCCACATGAAAAAAATTTGCATCTTTTCCTGATGCCAGAAAAATATCTGCTACTGTGGAAGCTCAAGTGTGGCCAACTTCACTTACATACACACACCTCAGTTTAACAATAGAATGAGTGACATTAAAATGGTAGCTGACCATTTTGACAGAGAAAAACAAAAAAAAGCTTTGGTTGTACTTTTTCCTGGTTCCTCCTTAACACTTTATATGTTCTGGATGAGTCCAGCAACTGACCCATTCAATAGGTCTGACAGAGTAGTCTTATATGTCAAGACAGGTTGCAGGACTGGTTTCATCAGACTGTGAAATAATCCTAAACAATCCCAAGGGAGTGGTGGAAATTTACTATTTCGGGATATCAGAATGAGGAGGAAAAAGTCTGAAGAAATATTCTTAAGGAATCAATTCTTTTATGGGGAGTGCTATGGATGAGAGGCCAGTTTTTAAACATATCCAAAGAGCCACATATGCTAAAAGTTGCCAAATATGAAAACCCAAAGATCTGATTGCTCTAAATCTTCTGACTGTAGGAGTGAAAGGCTTCCACCCCCAAAGACCTCCTAGTCTCAAGAAGAGTAAGTATAAAAAAGCCTGAGCACCTTTGTCAGTGCTGTGTTGGGAATGCAGACACAAAGATTTTGCAGCCAGATTTAGGGTATTCAGGCACTGAACTGTTAGTAATTTTGAACTAAATACAAATTACTAGTAATTTGAACTAGGATTTTTCAGATTCCCAAAGACATTATGTACCAGTCTTCAAACACTACATCTTCTCAAACCCTAACTAGTGCTTCCTCTAAGCTTCCAGACAAATCTTTGGAGCTTGAATCACACCAATGTGTCTACATACAACCTACATTACATATCCTCCACATACAGAACATGGAAGCAAAACTTCCAGGAGATGGCTGGCATTTTTACTGAGCACTATTTGTATTACAAGCTATTCATTTGAAGAACTCAAGAGGGGGTTTGGTCTCCCAAGTGAAATTAGCAGTGAATTAAATATAAAGATGAAAACATGGAACGCATTAATATTGTGCTGCATATAATAAAGTTGTCTTTGAGGGATAAAATGCAGCAGCACAGAAGTTAAGTGCACTACTGGCTCAGGTTTTTGTTTCGGGATTTCTGTCTTCCATCCTGCTCCTTCATGGAGAGAATTCTTAATATTTGTCGCTTTGTATAGATCAACATTTACATATTTACTAAGACAAATTCGATGTATTTGTTTTCTTCAATTTCTTCCCCCTGAAATACTGTTAGATATTTATCAGTTTAGTAATTAAAAAAATAACATCCATATCCACCAAGATTTGCACTGTCATTGCAATAAATGAAGAATTAAGGAAAGACAGGAGCTGAGGAGAAACCCTGGATAATTTGGGTATTTTTAAAAATGTATTTACAGTTTCTGAGATTAATTCACATGTGATGTGCATGAGTTTCCACATGCAGCACTTCAGCTATATAGAGGATCATAGAATCATCAAGGTTGGTGGAGAGGACTAAGATCATCAGGTCCACCCACTAAGCTATCGCTGCTGTAACCCCTAAACCATATCTTCCAGTGTCAGATCCAGATGCCTCTTAAACACTTCCAGGGATGGTGATGCCATGACCTCCCTGGTAAATCTATTCTAGTGCCTGAACACCCTAACAGTGAAAAAATTTTTCCTAGCATCTGATCTGAATCTTCCCTGTCTCAGCTTATGACCATTCTCTCTAGTCCTTTCACTGCAGGCATGGCAGAAGAGACCATCCCCCACCTCTCTACAACCCCCTCTCAGCTAGAGAGCAATGAGGTCACCCCTGAGCCGCCTCTTCTCATGGCTAAATAAACCCAACTCCCTCAGCTGCTCCTCATACAACATGTTTACCAGACCTTTTATGAGCCTTGTTGCCCTTCACTGGACTCACTGCAGCACCTCAATGTCCTTTTTGAAGTGAGGGCCCAAACTGAACACAGTACTCAAGATGTGGCCTCATTAATGCCAAGTATGGAGGAATGATCACTCCCCTAGTCCTGGTGGCCACACTATTCTTGATACAAGCCAGTATGCCATTGGCCTTCTTGGCCACCTATGCACACTGTTGACTCATACTGAGCCAGTTGTCCTCCAGAATTCCCAAGTCTCGTTCTGACAAACAACATCTCCCAGCAAATTTTGTGCTAAGACATCTGATTCTCAGACATTGACTGAAAGAGCTGGACAGGGTCTAGCACACACAGTGAAACACTAACACCTGATAAAATATTACCACTAGATGCTGTTATATTGTTGAGTCTTTTGGCTGAAGACATTCAAATGCAGCAGAAATATTATGGTCCTGGTCTGCATCTTTAATTCACAGGCTTTTCTTACAGTGGTATCATTGTGACTGTGAAGAAGCATTTGCAAATATTCTGCATAACAAAACATTACTCGTTCTCTTTGTATCTTAGTCACTGCCTAAGATCTGCTTTTCAAAGTTCTGAATTCTTTCAACATCTTGCATGTACCCTAAAGGTCGCTTGGGTATTACTTGCAGGACAAGCCTGAGAGGCTGCTACACAAATGTGTCCACCAGACTTGCTAATGGAGAGTGTACAATCACTTCAGAAGAAGCTGTCAGAAAGAGCACATACCAGAGTAGGACTCAGTTCTGCAAACTGCACGAGTCATCCAGAGCAAAAGGACAGTAGTTCAACCTCCCCACCGACATCGCACCATACACTAGCAGACCACAACACTGAGATTGGGTCAAACGTTGAGAATGGTAAACATTTATAGCCTGCCAGAAGGTGCTCCAGACAGAAAGACAGCTTAAAAGATGCCTACTTCTGCTGAATTTCTCAAGTATCATCACTGATCTGCTAAACCTTCTGCTGGGTGACATAACTCACTTCAAAACATCAACACTCCTTAAAGCATTAGAAGATGGCAAACACTATAAAGCAGAACAAAGTAACCAACATAGGGGTTGTTGTCAGTCCTGCCTGAATTTGTTCACCTGGAGAGGTGGAAATAACAACCCAAGCAGTATGGGAAGGAAGAAAAAAAATCTCCTATATTGGAAAATATCAAGAAAACCAAAGTACTTTACAAAACAAAAGTACTTTGGTTTAATGATATCACTTGGACAAAGCTATTGCTTCTTAACCAGCTATACTAATGTTCATGTCTATGGCAAAGAAAAGCAAAGAAGAATTACAGTATCCCTAGGGATTCTTTATCTCTTAGGGCCTTTGAATATTTGCTGCCACTAAAATGCAAAATGCTAGCAGTGAAAAATGAGATGTTTTAAATTCAGTGCTTTAAAACAGTACATAATGCCTACTCTGAAGTTGTTCTGGTCAACTTGCTATCTACAAAGCTTTCCAAAAGCCACTAGTTGCCACTCCATACACCTATTACAGATGGTAGCACTGTTTGATTTGTTCTCACTTTGCATTACCTTATGTTTTCTTACAGAAGCTGTAGCTGAAAAAGGGGGAACAAGTTTTTTTGCCCTGTTCTGGCTACTGTAGGACCCATCCAACAGGCAGGAATCACTTCTTTGGCCAAAGGACCCCAGCTTTAAAGCAGACTGAATGGTTCCAGCTTCTAAGGGCCATGGTGCTGCCCCATGCTGTGAAGTCCCACATCTGCCCCTGTGCCAAGCCTGCTCAGTTTGCTGAAGAAGAAAAAACAAAATCCCACAAAGACAAACCAATAAACCCTCCAGTTTTCCGCTGGCTCAGCAAACTGAACAGATGTGGCACATGGCATGTGCAAGGACGATGTGACTAGGGTAGAGTGGCAGAAAGAACAGGATTGCTGTGGTTACACTGATCTGGGATCTGGGCTACTATGGATTTCCAGCTTTAATATACTCAGCTGAGTGAACCTGACTCAATGAATCAAGGAGAGAGAGTCGCCAGGTGGGAAACTTGGATTCTGTGACGGAAACGGGGAGCAGCTGATATTCAGCACTTGCATAGCTAAACTGCAGGGATGACTGAAAGAAGACATGCAACTCCCTAAGACTTTTATTTAAAGAAAGACGATGCCACAGAAGACTCCTGATCTGCAATAAATGAATTACCTTGAAAGGGTTCTGTGGACAAATCAGAGATTTACTTTCTGAAAATTAGTTTACTTCATCCAACAGTTCTGAGAAATATAGGACCAAAAAGGGAAAAAGAAAGGTGGAGATCATAGAATCATAGAATCAACTAGGTTGGAAACACCATCAAAGATCATCGAGTCCAACCCTACCGTGGTTACTAGACTATGGCACTAAGTGCCACAACTAGTCTCATCTTGAAAACCTCCCCGGGCATCCCATTGCAATGCCTGGTTACTCTCTCCCTAAAAAAGCTCTTCCTAATATCTTACCTAAACCTCCCCTGGCAGAGCTTGAGTCTGTGCCCTCTTGTCCTACTGCTAGCTGTCTGCGAGAAGAGACCAACCCCACCTGACTACAACCTCCTTTCAAGGAGTTATAGAGGACAATAAGGTCTCTCCTAAGCCTCCTCTTCTCCAGGCTAAAGAAACCTAGCTCCCTCAGACTCTCATAGGACTTGTGCTTGAGTCCCATCATCAGCCCTGTTGCTTTTCTCTGGACCTGCTCCAGCGTGTCAATATCCTTCCTGAACTGAGGGACCCAGAACTGTACACAGTATTCAAGGTGTGGCCTCACCAGGGCCAAGTATGGGGAAGAATCACTTCCCTGGTCCTCTTGACCACAATGTTCCTGATACAGGCCAGGATGCCATTAGCCTTCTTGGCCACCTCAGCACACTGCTGGCTCATGTTCAACTTTATGTCTCTCCAAACTCCCAGGTCCCTTTCTGCCTGGCTGCTCTCCAGTCACTCTGCCCCCAGGCTATCGTGCT
>NW_008656641.1:128248-137591 GCF_000695815.1 Acanthisitta chloris | reverse complement strand
AATAAAATGTGAGGTAGAGAGAGAGAATGATATGGGAAAGAGCAGGGGGAAAGAGATAGTGAGAGAGACAGAGAGAGGTAATCATCAGCCATGGATCCAGAGGCATCCAGTTGGTCCTTCTTCATTCTGGGCTTCTCAATGGTGGAGATCCCAAGTCATTCTTCTGGTGGTGGTGGTCCCAAATAACGCTATCAGTGACGAGGGTTCAGGTCGGTCACCTGGGGGTACCACCTTTATACAGTCCAAATTCTGTGTATCCATGGAGGCATACTCCTAATTTGCATGTGAAGAGAGGATGAGTGTGCCTTCACTTGCATGCTTCCTTGGGGTATGGGTTCAGTGACTGCAAGTACTTGGGGTGATCTTCTACCAGTGATGTGTGTATACAGTGGGAATTTTTGTCCGGATATGTTAATCAGGATGTCCTAACCGGATCTTGCTCCCACCAGGCCTGGAATTGGTTCAAACTCATCTATTTTGTGCTTATCTCAAGTTGCCATAGTGGTGGCTAGTGTTGTCTTACCTTAGGGCAAGACCCTTTTGTGGCCTTAACAGTGTTTGAGACCAAGGTGTTTTTAAATCCCTTTCAGTGTCATCTCTTGCTGAGCTTATGCAGATGTAATTACCCAATGCAGATGCAATTACACAAACTGGAATTTTGCCAGGTGTCATGGTTTAACCCCAGCTAGCAACCAAGCTCAACACAGCCACTTGCTCACTCCCCCACCAGCAGCATGGGGAGAGTATCAGAAGGGTAAAAGCTAGAAAAACTTACGGGTTGAGATATAGACAATTTAATAGGGAAAGCAAAATCTGCACACACAAGCAAAGCAAACCGAGGAATTAATTCACTGCTTCCCATGGGCAGGAGGTATTCAGCCATCTCCAGGAGAGCAGGGCCCATCATGTGTAATGGTCACTTGGGAAGACAAACACCATCACTCCAAATGTCCCTCACTTCCTCCTTCTTCCTCCCACCTTATATATTGAGCATGATGTGATATGGTATGAAATATCCCTTTGGTCAGTTTGGGTCACCTGTCCCAGCTGTGTCTCCTCCCAATCTCCCATGCACCCCCAACTTCCTTGCCAGCATGGCAGTATGGAAAGCAGAAAAGGCCTTGGCTCTGTGTAAGCTCTGCTCAGCAATAGCAACAACATCTCTCCATTATCAACCATGTGTTCAGAAAAAGTCCTAAGCATAGCCCCATACTAGTCATTGTGAAAAAAAGTTAACTCTACTTCAGTCCAAACCAACACACCCAAACACAAGGTACAACATGTTTATGAAATGTGCCATGAATTCTTTTGGAAAAGTAGTTGGAAGCTCATTTTTAAAAAATGTCACAGCCAAGGAAACAGAACTACTGAAAATCATGGAGCCTTCTTGGGGATTTTCCAGCACCAACCTTGCCATGGTCTCATTTTTGATGGGATCTCTCCCTCACAGCTGGGAGTGTGCTAAAACCCTAGCTTCCTTCTGTGAGCAATTTCCTTGCCTAAGGAGGAAACAGTTTCCATTCTTTATATTTTTTTAATAAAATGTTTTCCTCTACCTCCTATTCCATTGCAAACTTCCGGAAATAAAAAGCACGTCTAAACTTCTCCAGTTACATTTTGCTATGCTTTGTGTTTCTTTTCTTCTGATCTTTTTGCTTTCATCTGCTGACTTTATTACACCAATTTAGCTGCCACAGATGGTTATTTTCCTCCTTTTCTTTTAATGGATATGGCAGCGTAAAAACTGCTTCTGGCCTTCTGCCCACAGCTGCTACTTTTTGGTGTCTCCTTTACCCCTTACCATCTCTTTAAGTGACATGTAATGAATCTTACAATACTACAAGATGCTGACAGATCTTTGTCAGCAGATGAAGTTCCTGCTTGGCATCAAAAGTGGTATCCCAGTCCATCTCTTCAGCCAAGGCAAATTGTCACATCTTCATTGATTTTCCTGAAATCAGCAGAGCTTCAACAATTTAATTCAGCTGGATAAATGGACTGCTGCATTCCAAAAGCACACACAGAGACTAAGACTGTCGGTTTTCTGTAACTTCAGCAACAGCAACAAAACCAGAAGCTCATCCTGAGTTTTCTTCTCACCACACTTCAGAACTTTCCCATGGATACTCTTCCATACCACACTCTGGTCAGCATGACTCAGAGCCACCTTATTTGCTCTCCGGCTTTGTGAATTAATGGCAGTTAACTGGCCTTGCTGCAGCACATCTGTGGGACTCAGCAGCCCTGAGTGACAAGGGTTTGGAAAGGATGCTTCTGATAACTACTTCTAGCATCTTGCAGCCACAGGCAGTCTTCAGCTGTGCAGTGTGACTGGCATAGGACTAGAGCAAGGTGTAATGCAGTACTCTGATGCAGACAGCTGCCAGGTCCTATACCTTGATTTCCCTCATCTTTGCAGCATGGTAGTGAATCCCATTGATAGGGGACACTTGATAGCAGCAGCTGGTCAGCCCCTGCCCCTGGGCCTTGAGAATCAGAAAGTATAACAGCAGAGGACTAGAGAAGAGCTTTGTGATGCTACTCCAGCTCAACACTGCAAGGTTTTGATAGAGAAATGCAAGTATCAGCATTTCAAGATGTCTTCCCTGTGCTCTACTAACTGAAAGTTGTTGAAGATGATCAAAACTAAAGGGAAAAAGTACAGAGAAGTATGGCATCATAAAATGTTGGAGAATATCTTCAATGTAATTTGACAACTAATTCCTAGGAGAGCACACAGTATTGTGTGCACTGTGCATACCTTACATGGAAGGCCAAAATCACAGCCATATGTCTATATTAGTTGTTAATTTAAACAATTTCTTTTTCCTTTAGGTTCCCTCCAGCTTTAAATGCAATTGTATGTTCATATTTAAGGTTTCCTGACCCTTGCATTTCTAAGAAACTAAAATCTGAGCTGCTGGCTTTAGTTTAATCTTTAATCTCAGAAGGAGCTATGCCAATGAGTGAAGAATCACATACTGCCCGTAGATAAAGCTCTTCTGAACAGCATAATATTGCTGTTATATATAACACGCTTCCCTCGTAAATTTCCAGGTGTTTCTCAGATCTTACAGTTAGAAACACCAGAACTCCAGGTGGAAAGTGGCTTGCCTGGGATCATGTCAATAATTACAGTTATTCTTGACTCCCATTCTAATTGCTACATCAAAAAAAATTTTAAAAATCATAGCTAAAAGTCATAGCTGAAGTCATATTACTTTTCCTGCCACTATTACATTTTCTCTGTAATGAGACATTTTGGTCTAGTTTATTTTCCACCTATGACCCTCGAGTCCTTCCAATGCAGTGTGCTTCTTGGCCAATTCCAAGTAGTTACTGTCAATTTTAACAAGCATATTATTGCATATTGGGCTGACCACAAGCTACAGTAGACCTAGTTTTATAGAGCTTTCATTAAATGCTTTCAGATCTACTAAGTTTCCATGTCACACAGAAAGATATAATAGAGATGAGTGCTATAGCTGTATTCCACTTCTTGGTTTTAAGACCAGCATCAGAGTTGATTCATAATCCTTAAGAGTAGTGCCCATTAGTGGTCTACTCTACTGCCCAAGCTTACTATTGACTTCAGTGCTGTCAACAACATCTGGATGGATCTGAGAAATTCTTGGAAGAGATAACGTGAAAAGGGAAATTATAAGGTTTGGTTGTGAAAATGTTGTGAAGAATATGCTTGCTTCTAAATAAATATCTATCAAAACCCTTCTATTTAAAAAATGTCAATTCTACTTCTACTTAGTTTGCCTGAGGTGGAAAGTCACAAGGAAGAAGGGAGATGAATCATTCCTTGTATCCAGAATTGACAGGAAAAGAAAGGGAAAGGTGCTCAAAAAAAAAATTGCTAAGCTCTTAAGATCTGTAAAAAATAACCTAAACCCCATGGTTGGACAGAATGACATCACATGCCTGGGTATGAAGACATCCCTCCTAGACATTTATCTAGGAACAATTCCATACAGCAAATCTCACTGCAGGCAACAGTTTGGAAATCATAGCTCAGTCACTTTATTCTCATTTTCTTATGGGTAGCATATTGCTAGAACTGCCACAAGTCACTGGGACAAATCACTTCTGACTCTGTATTACACATGAAGCAGCCATAGTTCCTTTCCCACTATGGCACTTATGAGGCAGTGTCCTTCCTGATACTCCATGCCTTGCAAGAAGTGGTAAGACAGAAGCAGCAGGGTGCTTATTGCTCTTTGCTGAAAGGCCTGATCTGGAATCAGAAAAGAACACGAAGAACCAAACAGACTGTTGAAATTGGGATATATTGCTTTATCTGTTCTCTCATAAAGAAATATACTGAAGATAATTTTCTCTTGCACCTAAGTAACTTATGGAAGTTATTAGTGGACTGTTATTTCCGTTTCATTCTCTGACTCTGTTTTTCCCTAATGAAATTTCCAACCGCCCCTTAATTCACCTTTTTGCTAAGTATCCTTCTCTTGCTTTAGCTTCTTCATTAAAGCCAACTATTTCTGTTTGTTCTGAAGCTCTCTCAGCACAGACTATCGCACTAATTATTTTTTCTCCCAGTCAGTTAATGACTGTAACCTAAAGTTTACACTTGCCCTCTCCTCATCAAAGCTGATAAATGTTCCTTGGTACTAAGTATTCTAGAAACCTGAAAAGCCTTTCAGTAGGTTTTCAATCTATGGCAATAATTCACGGTATAAAACAGAAATCTCACAGGGTACTAAGTATTCTAGAAACCTGAAAAGCCTTTCAGAAGGTTTGCAATCTATGGCAATAATTCATGGTATAAAACAGAAATCTCACATTAAACCAAAGATTTCCTTGCCAGGAGCCTTAAATATTCTAAGATGAACACAGATGGTAACTGTAGAGTTCCCAGGAGCTCAGGAGGAAAACCAGTGTGATACAGGATAATTAAATTATTTTATTCTAGAAACCTGAAAAGCCTTTCAGAAGGTTTGCAATCTATGGCAATAATTCATGGTATAAAACAGAAATCTCACATTAAACCAAAGATTTCCTTGCCAGGAGCCTTAAATATTCTAAGATGAACACAGATGGTAACTGTAGAGTTCCCAGGAGCTCAGGAGGAAAACCAGTGTGATACAGGATAATTAAATTATTTTCAAGCTTCTCAACTGCTTTGGGAATCCCTGTATGTCACCAAATGTCTCCCACACACTACTTTCTTCTTTCTGTAAATGAGTTAAATTTGCAAAACTTAAAGACCTATCACAACATCCAATTTATAACAGTCTATACATATAGCCTTGTTAAAAAGCAACACAGAAGTTAGTTTGAAACAGTGCTGTTGATACCTATCTAGCTTGGCCCCATTTTATAGTATGTTACAAAAATCTGTCTAGAGAATTAATGTGTGAGTAATGTGTCAGCTGTGTGACACTGGCCTTCTGTCAACACTGGAGAACATCTTCCACTCATGGCAAGAAATTCTACTTGTAGGGAACAGTATATTTGCTGTTCGGTTCCACACAGTTGTGTTATGGAACACCATGAATCCAGTCATACAATATGAACTCATTAGATTCTTTGATGCAAATGTTTCTTTATTCTATCCTTGCAGATAAAATAAACATATTTTCCCTTTTGTCTGTGAGTGCATCTATTTCTAATCTATATTCTATATTCAAAGACACATTCCTTCACTTGTGCGGTTAATACAAACTGCATTTCCATTAGTGTCTTGGTGCTTCACTTCATTTCATTCTTAAATTAATGGTTCCTGAACTATTTTATCTCCAACCATTAGTAATAGATGGCACAGGCTTCATGAGGTCCTGCTTATATGAGCTTTCTAGGAGCACTTACAGCAAGGCAAAATGAAACAGTGAAAGACATAGCATAAGGAACAGTTTAATATGATTACAGAAAGGTAGAAATAGTTACACTCATTGGTCTTTTTCCTTTGCAATTTACATATGCCAACTCCTCATTATGCTCAGTGCTTTTGTTTTCCTTGTGCACTGCACCAGACAATCTTTTGCTTTATTCCACAAGTACCTGTGCATCTTAAATACCACTTGGTATTTCTGGATTTGAGCAAATCTCAGGTTTCAAAGGAAGTCTTAAACAAAGACATTATATTCTGTGTAGTAATAGTGTCCTGAAACCCTTGTAGTTTTTTTGACAAGTATTACCCCTCTAAGAAACTCTATGTTTATTGAAAATTTGGTACAGTTTCTCTCAAAGTTTATCCTGCCTGTGGAAGTCATGAACTGCATTTTCCAAAACACTTGTAAGCCTGTTTTCCAGTGAAACTTCCAGTCCACTGAGTTTCCAGTTTTATTTGGTTCTGCACAGCTCTAATGACTGTGCATCCTTACAGAAACTATTTGTTAAACCTCTAATATCACCAAACCACAATTCTTAAATGTTTCTTTCAAAAGCACCACAACTTGATTCCATAAAGAGTAACTCCAGGTCTGCCCTTGTACCAGTAGCAGTTCTGATGAATGGCACATAGTAAAGCAGAATTTAAGTCAATGCCCTTTGATTATTAAGTACAGTTACAAGTAATGACACTGCCCTCTTTGTTTAATACCTACTATTCTTGATCTTTTTAAAAGTCTTGGGTCCAAGAGAGGAGAAATAGAAAAAAGAAGAAATCTGGTGGAACTAGTGTGTCAGCAAAAAAAAGTCTCTTTTGTTTTCCTTGCTGAGGAAGTCTGATGGTGCCAGATCACAAGCACCTCAGATTTGGAGGGGCTGTTTCGTTTCCTTATATCATCATCAATGAGAAATGTTAAGTGGTGATGCTGAAACCACCACTCATGGTGGCTTTAGGAAAGGACTGGAAAGCCAATGATTTTTCAGACACCTGTTGTCTTCTTGCTTTTTACTATCTGAGAAAACAAGAAACACCTTCCAAATGGGAGTTTTATCATTCCACCGTTCTCCTATTAGGGTGGTCAAATGACCAGGAACACAAAATTTAGTGTGTAATCTACTACTTATGTGAGAGATCCAACTCTGTCTTTACTTCACATAGTATTTTCCAGTGGTAACCCAAAGGCTTTTTCTTAGTGTCTCTATCTTTATTTTTTTAAGCAAAAAGCTGTGTTCTCCTTATAGCAAGAGGAAAAAATATTGCCATCAAAGTGAAAGAATAAACAGAGAACCACTAAAAAATATCCGTCTAGATGAGCAGCAGTGTAAATCAGACTTGTACATATTAATATTTTGACAACAGAAAAAGAATGCAGAATGAGATAAGACTTCTTAAAAAAGATGTCCTTAAACCCAGAAGTTATCTAATTGCTTATTTTACCTAGAGGTAGAACAATCTCTTTCTAGCTATCACATAGTAATGAGAAGTCATTATCTTGAACTCTCCTTTAATTAACATCAATCCTGATTAGTCAGAATATATTAGGCTTTTTGTCTGTTACCATAGCATTTGAATCTCCAGTATAGGAGGCATTCAATCAGACATTATCATTCACACACCACTTCTGTGTGACTATTTTACCATGTTTCATGGATTTGGTTTTTTTTCTCATTTTTGAAAGGTGAAATCTATTGTTGGTCAACCTTTTCTTCCCCAGAGCAGATCCTGGCCTGCTGGGTTTTTGCATGTTGTAGGTGAGTATAATGAGAAAAGCCAATGTTCAGAGTAACTGTAGTTGTCTTGTACTATGTTGAACCTTGAGGTTCATCAAATTTTTGATATTGAAATTTCAGATTAGACAAAGTACGTAAAAAGAAAAATAATTTTAATAGTATGAGTTGTTGACTTTTTAGAGGAATGAATGGTTTGCTCCCCTCTACCTCTAAACAGCACAATATATTTGGATGCGTCTGTGACTAGAGGCTAATGTCTACCTGAGTTACCTGTAGGAATAATGTATGAGAAAAGACATGTGAACAATTCCTCATTTTGTCTGAATATTTTTCCTGCTGGTGTATCTATCCATATTCTTTCATTTGTTGATTCTCACCTTTGTGGTTGTTATGAAGTGCTATCAGTTCTTGTAGAAAATAGCAACTTCAAAATAACTTCCTGAAACTATCTGGTGAAATTTGTGTGTAGGTGGGTCAAAACTGATTATGCCTAAGAATTTTTTTCTATTAAGATCCACAGACATTTGGAGTCATGTCTATCAAGCTATATTACATTTCTCTGTAATTTCTTCAGATTTCATCCAGATTGAGCAAAAAAGAACTAATGTTATTAATATGCTAGATCACCAACCTATGTGGTGCTACATGGGAACATTGCCCCTGAGAAGGATGACAGCTGAGCAGTTCTGAGCAGGCCTGAGGGAAGTTCAGGTGCCCTGTTTGAGAGATGTGGTGTCAGAGGGCCAAGCCATACTGAGTAGCCACCTGGGCTGTAAATGCTGTGGGTCTTGGATGTCCTCCAGCTGGGATGGACTTTCTTGAAATGCTGCCCACCTAGTGGCATTGTGGCACTTTTGTTCAGCCTGAAGGTAGTTGGTTTTTGACCTGCTCATGCTTGGGACAGAATAAAGGGGCAGAGTTAATCCTAACTTCACATAGCATCTTTCACTCTCCCTTATTAGAAGCAGAAGGCCAAGCAGATCTTCTTAGCTCTCCTACAAACTAAAGTTTGGAGTTGCTCTAGTCAGTTGGTATGGGGTGGCAGTGACTCTAAAAAGGTCGTTATGCTTATTTTGGCCACATTTTCTTCTTCAGAGGGTTACTGTCCAAGAGATTATATAGGTACAATATACTGATCTTGACTTTCTGCCACTTAGGGATTCACCTTCACCTAATCATAAGGCAAGTGCCCATTCATGTAGGCCTTTGACAGCTACACAGTCTGAAGGTCAGTTTTATCACTAGATGAGCAGATGTGGAACAAAGTTCTGCTTTGGTTAAAAATAACTGCCCCCTAAAAAAAAAAAAAGCCTTATTTCAAGTTACAGATGTAGATTAATGGCACTTCAAAAATATGCCATTAGCAACATGCTCACTAGCTTTGCAGGAAAAAAACCCACAAGAATATTCCCAGTTATCATAGGACTGACATTTCAGCTTTACTCCATTTTCAAGCAGGGAATATGGGATTCAGTCAAAGAGGAATTACGAAACTAAAACCTCTTGCAGTGCTTTGAAAATTGAGACAGACACAAGCCTCTAGTGAGCTTAATGAAGTATCAGAGTAAAAAGTGATTTAGCTTCCTGAAAACAGTGCTTTTGTTTTCTATTTAAACTAGGAAATCAAAGGCATGTCTTCAATATTTTATTCTGTGAGGCAGCCAAAAAAGGGTTTGCTTTCAAGCCTGAATAGTGAATATGGAGATAAAGTAGAACTTTTGAGAGCCTTTCATATGACTTTCTCCTTGGTTGAAACACT
>NW_008656641.1:7436-128217 GCF_000695815.1 Acanthisitta chloris | reverse complement strand
AGGAAAAGGAAAGGATATAAAATTACTTCAGTGTTTTGTGATGTGATTTGGGAACAGAGCACTAGACAAATTTTCAGTTTAACTAGAGGATTAAAAAATGAGACATGGTCAGAATGAATATTTCACTTCCTTCCTTTTCTGTATGTAAATATGTGAGCAGTCCTGCTCCAGCAATTAAATACTACCCATCTGTTTTTTTGAACTTGGAGTGATAGCTCTCAGTAAATCTATGACAAATGTTCCAACCAGAAGAACTGTACTACAGCCTGAAGTAAGAAAAACTAGAATTGAACTTGTACTTATTTTGTGTTAGAGGGTCCAGCATTTAGATGGTTCTGGTTTCCAACAAGTCCAAGAAGTCCTCTCTCTGAGCTCACCCTTTACCTTCAGCTCAGTCTCAATTAACACCTCATTAAAATGCACACATGCTTAGCTCTTATTTGTTGACCATCACTTTTAGTGCCTTAGTATACTTGCATTATTTCCTACAGTTTTATTTGAACTGCTTGAGAAATCATCAGAAAGCAGAAATATTGACACAAGTGAGTTTGCCATTTGCCTCCTCATTATTTGTGTTTGATTTTCCAGTGAGATGTGGATATTAAATCAGACATAGAGCACAACAACAAAGGGGATCCTAGTCTGTCAGCCTACATTGGCTGCTTCATGACTAACTCATTCCACATATTAACACCCACATTAGCTGAGACAGATTTTTTTCCCTCTGAGGACAACAACTACCAAAATAAAAAATAATTCCCCAAAACAAAGAACAAGCGATGAAAAATTACATTCACACTCAATGCACATTGAAATTAGTGCTCTGAATTCTCCATTGAGTGCTGGCTCTCTCCAGCATAGCTGAATATATGTGCCAGTGTCAATGAATGTTTGGTAGAACTTGCAGAGAACAGTGGCAGAGGTGACTGGATTGAACAAATCTAATGACTTCGTTTGCAGTAGTCAGTCCTTCTCATCTGATAACTGTTCTCTGCAGAACATCACATAGCAAATCACTGCTTCCACACAGACCTGCAGCTAGTGAAGGCTGGTTTTTCAATACCATAAGCAGCCAAATTTCTCATCTGCTCTATACTAGAGCCCAATCTACTCTCTCTAGACAGTCCTGCCCATTCTTTGTGCTTAACCTTTTAAAAAGGAAACAAACAGGAGAGAAAGACAGAGCCAGCCTATTCCTCAGAAAACTCTTGCTGTCTACTCACTGTGCCTTTTGTGGTTTCTTTCTCAAAGGCGTCTCTGTACCCCTCTTAAACTTCCCCAGTTTAAAACAGTCTGTATCACTGTCTGTGCTCTGCAACCCCATCATACAACAGTTCCTCTTTTGACTAGATGTATTACCTGAAAAAACTGGGAGGCATTTGTCTGAAGTCAGATGAAGTACCCTGGTGTAAAACCGGTGTGGTGATAATCTCCTTATGTCATATAAGGTAGTTTAATCAGTTCTTAACTAAACTTCTTTATTTAAAGCTGTTTCTTCAGCTAGTTGGGACAGGGCTAGCTTTTTGCAAGTCAATAAGGTTCTGCTGCTTTCACTCTATGCTGAGGACTTGTTAAAAATGTGCACTGATGCTGTAGGTATTTTGCTATGTATGCTGAGGACTTGTTAAAAATGTGCATTGATGCTGTAGGTATTCTGCGATAGATGACAGACTTAAAATGTCAAGAAATGGCAGGATGTATTTGGGTGTTTTGACCACTTGATTTGGGTGCAATGAAACCCTGTTGACCTTGTCACTCAATAGCCCCATCAGGTCTACTGAACGACATAGCCCTGTGATGGATTCCGGTCCTGGAAGTAGGTATTGTTGGGGCTATACTATTTCCATTTTAAATTTCTTTATAATAGCTGCTTTTTAAAAGCCAAAATCTGAGTTATTTTACTAAATTATGTTTTGTTGCATCCTGATCTTATGTTCTGTCTTTCAAAATGAGCTGGCTTGTAACTCAGTAGGAAAGGGGGTTTTGTGCTTTTCAGATTTGTTCACTGTTTCTCTCCTCACAAGCCCCCTGGGTTTTGGGCTATCTGCTATAAATCATTTCATATATTCTTCACTTAGCTGGCTTTACATTTTTTTTTCTCTGTGTGCTAGTCATTTAAATGTTACAGAAAATCATGATGATTCTGTTAGATTTTGCAGATGTGAAAATCAATTTGTTCAACCAAGAGTCATTCTCATACCTAGACATGTCCTTTGCTCTTCTTGTATTTATCCCACTTTACCCATTAAGCTGCAGAAAAAAACCAATAAGAGCTTCTTGCAGTGAAGGAAACAAACAAGCCTGCTGCAAAGAAAACAGGATGCTTCTCTGTCAGGGACTGATTTTTAGAAAGCTCTGGCTATCCCTGTGAGCACGATCTGAGCTGAACCCAGGTGACAGGGTAAGCTTTGAACATCGCTTGTCACAGTCACTTGTCACAGCCTTGTTCACGTGTTAAAACAGTATCTTACTTCATGAGCAGACACATTAAAAATCAATCAGCGTCACTCCTGAGGGAACAAGTCCCTTCTCGGCATGAACTGTGGCTCCACTATTGGGAAGAATTTTGACTTTGATGACTGATTTCTTTTTCTCAATTAGAAAAAAAATATCTGTCAGCCTCTGTGCTCATTGAGAGAGAAAGCAGTTCAAAGAATTTTAAAAAGAAGCATCCTTGACAATTCCACCTACTAAAAATAAGTAGTGCTTTACAATACCATTAATTACTGTAATTACAGTGCCTTAAGTGAGGCTTGCAACAGGCAGGGAGCATTTGAGTACTATGCATTGTGGCAAAGCAGAGCTATGAGACATTGAGTTTTCACAATGTATATTTTCTTCCAGATCTCTGAGCATAAATTTCATCAACATTAATATGAATTAGCAAACCCCACATTCCAAGTGCAAAGGATCTCATGATGCTTTTATTCTCTCAGGATCTAAACTATAATTTCAACCATTAACAAGCACCATTTAGCATTAGATTTGCTAATGTTATATTATGGTTCTGGCAATTCTATAGAAGAAGCATTACAAGCTCAGTGAAGACTAAATTGTGGCACTGAGCAAACAGTTTAAATAATGAAGCAGAAATAAACACTGAACGTTAATTTAAGCATTTTAGTTCAAATTTTCTTTTAAATAACAAAACCAAGCAAGGTTTGCAAAACTCAAATCATACCATACCAGTAAAATGAAATGTATTGCTCAACAATACCTGCAGGAACAAATTCTAGCTGCACAATATATTACCATCATCTAAATTTTTCTAGAGTCAGGTTTTGACCAATGTGGTTCAAACTGTCAGCTCCTATATATGGCATCACATGGGCCATTTTGCCAATAAAAACCAAGTCAGGTACTAGCTGAATCAACACGGATGACATATTTCAAAAGACTCTGTTCTCATGGTAAACCCCAGTGAAACATCAAGCAAACACACCTGGCAAGTATTTATATAGTTGAACTAGAAGACTTTTATCAGCATTTTTTGATTAGTGTCTCACTCTGAGAGACAATTACTCTGTTGTGTTACTATAGGAAGTTTCCGCTGTGACCTGAACTTGCATAGGCTGCTTGAATCTTGGTGTCCCCCAAGAGCAACCAGCCCCAGTCACTCTGTGTCTTGTACAGCCTGATATCAGAAAAACCCCCATGTGACAGCATTTGCTCCTCCAGCAATATATATTCCATCAAAATGGTTGAGTCAACAGTTGCCAAATGATATGTATTAGCTTTGCAAGCCCAATTTATACTTTGTCATGAAAACAGGTGCAACTGCAAATATTTTTCATTAGAAATGTAATTAATATGCATAAACCTGTTTGCCAAACAATTTGAAAATGAATAAAGAATTAAATTAAAAACAGGCATCTCTTCCCTCCCCCCAACCCCTTTCCCTGTCTGGATAAATAGATTTTTGAGAAATTTTCCAGGTACATTTTTGAAACAAACTCTTCGACTTAAGCTGGTCATTGTTTCAAATTTTTCTTCATTATCACAGTTATTCTGAGATAATAGAAGGTTTTATTTCTAAAACTGTTTTTTGCCTGCAGTTAGAGTCTCCTGATAATATGGTGGTTATACTGCCATGAAGTATGAAATCTACTGTCTCAGATATGAAATAGAGACTAAACTGTTCTGAGGACTGCTGTTCACAGAGCTCAGTACCATTCCAAAGAGGCTAAACTTATGGAGACATCAAAGAAACTCAATTGCTTATCACAGAGAAAAGTCATTATATATCATGTTCCTTTTATTGCTAATGAATTGATAATTTGAATTGATAATTTGAAAGATATTCTTTTTTCACAAATATTGGCTAAATAATTCTGATTAGTCTATGTGCCTTTGTTCACTGTTGTGTGTTTGGTTATTCAGACCTCATGGTACACCTCCTGGTCTTTAGCTGGAGGACTGAATCACTTTAAAAGCAGAGTGACAGTGAGCACCTAATGAATAACTGTGGCTGGCTCAAGATTTTGTGGTCCTTTTGGCAAGATGGGGCCAAACTATGCTGTTCTGTTCACAGAAAGGGCACAAAAGGGAGAAGAGCTGGGAAAGAAAGAGGGAAGGAAGGACACTGAAAAGACATACTTGCTGGGATGGCTAAGGAAGGAGATGGATGGAATAGGATCAGCAACTGCTACTTCTGGAAGAAGCCCCTTCCTTAGGAGTAGTTGCCATCCCACAAACCCTGATCTTGGCTTTCCATTGCTATGTAATAGGTAAAGCAGGTGGTGTGGCTCTGACCCATTTACTGCCTCAAGCAGAAGCTTGTCTTACCCATCCCTAGTGTCAATCTGAAACTACTATTTGAGTAAATAACTTGTGTTAACTTCCCCTGTGTTTTTGCAATTCAGACACTCTGCCACCAGTTGCCATCAGTCATGAGTAATGGGAACACACACATTAATTCATGCCAAATGTGGGTTTGGTTTTTCTTTTTACAAGACTTCTAAGTGGTTCCTTCCCACTAGTTTTATACTATCAGAATGATTCATCTGTTTTCCATGATCTATTCAAACTTGGGCTGTTCCAGACACACATTTGAAAAGGGAGAAAAACTATTCTCAATAGAACAACCTCTGGACTGAGAACAAGATTTCCCCACTAACCAGCCCTTGCACAGTTTCAGCTTGGTTAACCAGCACAGACTTGCTGTAACACTGAGAGACAAAAAGTTACACATTCCTGTGCCAGTGTCTCAAGTCCTTCAGTTTTTCCTAAATACGTATAAATATCTCTATGACAAGAAACACAGCTTGATAATCTTTCATTCTTCCTCCTACTAAATCATGAATTAGAAAATGAATAATTCAAAAGGGAAGTTTAGAGACCTCTCTTTTGGTGTCATATCACAGCACCAACAGTTGCTTTTTTTATCTCAGTTAAGTTTACTTTCATCATGCGTCTCAAACTTTCATTATAAATTGGCAGTTTCTATTACTCCTCAGCAAAAAATGATGGTAGGTGGTCAATGAAAGTGAGGATGAAAAAATCCAAGCTAAACCATTATTACTGGCCAATAAGTGAGATGTTTGCACAAAGCATCACAGTTCTGTATCCAAATGAGTTTTTTTGTAGAGCATGAAATTGCATAAAAGTAGCTTTCAAAATAGTACAAAATTATTTCTTCGGTTGAAATGCAAAATCCATAGATTTTGATGATTTAGAAATAATTGTGTGGATCTTAATTTCTCCATTTCTGTGAAAATCAGTATATTGTGTTTTTGGCATCTCATTCAACGGAACTAATTTTAAACAAAGGATTGAAGCATGAATTCAATTGGAAAAAAGGTGCCTCATGTAGGAGAAGCATAACTGGATGTTTTTTTTCTCTCTGTCAGCATCGGTGGCAGTCAAATTGGCCAGCACTTTAATTTAAAGTCCACCTCTGAACTACTCGGGTAGTGAACAAATCATGTTATCTGTCTATATCAGTTCACCAATAGATTGAAAAATTCATTATTTGATGCTCTGTCTTCTCCATTAATTAGTTAATGTTTGTAAAATGCTTTGAAAATGAAAGGAGCTATATGAGCAACGCTATTATCATTACACACTTCAGGCCAGATAAAGAATAAACTAATGAAAGTCTGCAGTAAGAAGAAAATGGACAAAATTTAAATGAGGTGTATTCTGCAGGGATTGGGAAGGTGACCAGGTGGCACAGGGAAGTTCAGATAGGACTAAATCATTACACTGTGATTCTGAGATTTGTTGAATGCCCAGCATAGAAATAAATTGGTGATCTTAATCCATATCCTAAAGGACAAGGCTCCCTTCATATCAAATCATCATCTTTTAATAGGCTTTTCCTACAATTGAGAAAAATGTTCCTCTGAAAAATGTGCAGGGGACAGTACACTGAACTACCTTCTCTCCCTTCCTGATTCAATGCTGCAATAGAGGTCTTCTATTTCCAGGGACATGTGAATAGCTCTTTCTAATACCACCGACAATTGGAAAAAAATAAATCAAAAAACCTCTTCTCTTCCTTGCCAAACAGGAAGTGAATATGTTTCTTAAATTGTATAAAGGACGAACATTAAGAGACTCTGTAGTACTCTACAGTGACAGAAAAATCAGTGAGTTTACAATATAAGCAGAAAAAATGCAGAATTTGGTGTCCTCCATAGCTTGTGCATCTTCTATTATTGTCCTCATCAACCTCCGTTTATTAAATCTTTAAAACCAGTTAAAATATGTTATGCTATATTGAGCACATTTCCTGATTAGAATCACAAAATATTAAAACAAAGTGGGCAGAAGAAAGCAGAAGAAACCAGAAAGGGGTTGGAGACGGAAGTTAAACAGAAACAAAAATGGGGAAGCAAATGGGAGTGAATGAGAGGGTTTGTGTGGGTTTTAGCACAACACAGCTGAGGAAGCGTGAGCATTGTTCACATTTATTTTCTATCCCTGCCACAGTTGCTATCCTGGTACATGATTTTAT
Organism: Acanthisitta chloris; assembly: GCF_000695815.1. NCBI lineage: Eukaryota > Metazoa > Chordata > Aves > Passeriformes > Acanthisittidae > Acanthisitta > Acanthisitta chloris. The sequence goes on along the minus strand of NW_008656641.1, from coordinate 121,259 downwards.
TTTTTTTTCTGCTCAACACCTGCTAGTATTTGTAAGTAAAAATGACATTCAATTTTAAGCACCGGTGCATAGCTTTCTTTTTTTTTTTTTAATGTAATGCTCTGTGATTTCAGGTCTAAGGGAAGCTGCAGTGGGTAGCAGAGCCATTCTTGACTGTAATTAAGGCCTTAGGAAAAAAAACCCAGATGCGGAATATTTATCAAATAGGTTTAAGACATGTGACTGTGCCTTAAATACTGATTTCTGACCTCGTATGCAGGCAAAGCAAAATATGTGCAGAGCCTGTTTGCTGGTTTAGGGTACTCTAAACTCACAGATCTGGATTTGGTGCAGAGCCTGTTTGCTGGTTTAGGGTGCTCTGAACTCACTGATCTGGATTTTTTTCACCTGGATACTTACCAGAATATTTAATTCATGGTTTCACTCACCCTAGACTTCCTCCAGTCAATGGACAGGGATGTGTAACTCCCTTTGTTCATCCAAATCTCTCCTGGTAATAAGGTTTTCAGTATAGGAACTGTTATGAAATGGAGGGAAGGTAGGATGAATCCAGGGCCTGAGGCAAGCATGGAGCATCATTGCCTCATCAGAGAACCATGGCTTCACCTCTTCATGAGGCAAGCATGGAGCATCATTGCCTCGTCAGAGAACCATAGCTTCACCTCTCCCCTCAGTTTCCAGGAGAAAAAGTCTTGACTGCATTGCTATGGGACACTCCCACAGCACCTGCACTCACACAGGCTCCCATAATTGGGGGGTCTCCACTAGCAACCAGACACAGCCTGCTATGGGACACTCCCACAGCACCTGCGCTCACACAGGCTCCCATAATTGCAGGGTCCCTACTAGCAACCAGACACAGCTATTCTATCTCAGCCTGAAAAAACGAGTGAGACAAGCACTAAAATGCCACAAGCTTCACACTGTAAGGGCAACTCCATAGTCACTCTGGGACATGCAGGGCCCTCCTTTGGGCTTACCATTCTGCCAGGTCTAGTTCCCCTTCTTCATGGCTATCACTCATGGTCATCAGTTACACATCATGCTGGATTTTTACTAGATCACGACCCCGGAATTGTCAAGGTTGCTCAGGTGAAGTTTAAGCTTAAGCCTATAAGGTTGCAGTGAAATATAAGTGAATAATCCAGTTTTTAGATTGCTATCTATTTCCCCCTAAAAATAAGGCATTTTCCAGATTTGCTGGTCTCAGAAGCTGAGAGAGAGGTTTCAAGGTTTTGTTTTAGGTCTCTGCAAGTTTCTTTCATGACTTTTAAAAGAGTTAAAGACAGGGTGTTAATAAGGTATTTTAGGAAGCAGACATGCTGCCAGTAGTTTATTTGTAGTTAGTGGTTTGTGGCTGAATCCAACTTTACTGTTTTCCTCCAGTCCTCCTGAGGCTGAGTTCATCACTTGGTAGCTTATTTTTTAAGAGTCTTTAATTGTCATTTAATATCTAAAACTATTAACACACAACTGCCGAGCTGCTGCTAACCACCACCTCTTTTTGATTAACACAGTTTAGTCTGTAAGATTGGTAATTATGCATTTAGCAAGCAGGATGGTAACAAAGAAATGCTCAAACCCAGAACTACAACTCCTTCATTTTATTACCTCTTTTTTTTGGTTCTGCTTTTATGTCATTTTGCCTCTAGACTTTTGTTCCCTTCTGTGGTTACTTTAGTGCCTTATTGCTATAGCTTGTGTAGGCAACATATCTGGAACTCTCCATGTTTTCACAATTTCCTTCCATAAAATACACTACTGATAACAAAATCTGAAGAGGGGAATAAATTTTAATGATGAAATCCCATGGGCAATGCTGTCATTGATTCTAGTAGATCTAGTATTTTCTTTAGTCTGATCATACAAACTCTCAAAAGAGGTTTGATGATAGCTTTTTCCCTGAGAATTTTTGCAAAATTCTTTAGAGAAACTCCACTGGTTCTTCTACTCTCAACTCACATGTGCTCTGTTCAAAGACCCTTGCTCATTCCTCATGAGTTTTTGGTGACCTGAGTTTAAAAAAGGTGCTTAATAAAGACTTTTTTGCATTTCAGCTTTTCACGTATTCTTCTAATACTTTGCTCTGTATTCTGTGTTTCTCAATATATTAGCTGGCAATAAAAGGCAAGGGATTATAATCAATATTTTTGCTGGCATTTCTCATGGAGAGTGTGAAATATGTCTCTTTCAAAAAATATACCTCAGCCTTTTCTACACAGGAAAAGTACAACAGATTAGGGTGTCAAAGTTAATGGTAAAGAACTTGGATGATCTGAGGGGTTTTCATGCTACTTTTATATACTCCTAAGTGTACTACCACAGTTCTGCCTCATTTTGACCTGAAGATGAAAGAACAAATATTTTCTGTTTTTCATAACTAGCTTAGGAAGATGCTAAATAGCCAAACTTTGAACATATTTAATTATTATGACAATTAAATTATTATATTTAGGTTTATAGTTTGTCAATACTATATGCACAGTATTTTTAAAAAATAATTGCAGTACCAGCAGTCAGAAGGTGCAGCAATTAGACATTGACCTATCTGCCCTGCTAAAAAATATACACTTTGCATCCTGTAGTTAGAGAAAGAATGTTTCAGTGTGAAGTGAGGGCCAAGACAGAATCTTGGACTAAGCAAAACTTCCAAGGCCAGTGAAAGTTTGGTAGTTTAATTTGATATTTTGTCTGATTTCCAGGAGATTGTTCTGGAAAGGTTTGGCAGTATCCTTGGCACAAAAGAGAAAAGTTCATGTTTAGATTCTATACCATTCGCATTGTCAAGGGAAGATGACAGAGGAAACACTCCATTCTTAAAAAGAAACAAAATGATTAGTAAGATTCTGGAAGAGACAGGCATGAGTGATAAGAGAAGAGAAAACCACTTTACAGAGATAACCGAATACTTTAAAAAGCAGCTGCAGTCAATTATTTTGCTTTTTCCCCAATGATCTAATATACAGATGTCAGCCAAAAGTGGGACAAGAAACAGCAGGAACAGTTGCGCAGGCACGGCACTGTAGTAAAAAGAAACAGATTTTAATGCAAAGATAGATGCATTAAGAGATAGATTCATGTTTATTAGAAGGAAATCAGGAGAACTGCAGAAATAAAACCAAGATTTCCTTTAGAAACAGTTTTATTTCTCTGCAATTTGTGTTCTGTACATTTAGATCAAATCTATGCCTTTGCAGGAACTCACTGTGAAATTACATGCTATCACCAACATGAAGTACTAGACAACAATGTCAAGGTTGAAAGTCAAATGATCAGCAGCCGTAAAAAGCTAAAATAAGGGTTACAAGGGCAGCCCAAGTTGGATTCCTTTCTACATATATGCTCATTTTGAAAAGGAGCTGCCATGAAGCTTTGAAACAGCACCAAACAAATTTCCTCCCCTAGTCTTACTCCTGGAAGTGTCTAAACTGATTTTGATGAAAATTTCAACTCAATAACTCCAGTTGAGGTATATGCTTAACATGACAAGTGTCAATCCACAGTATTACAGCTGAGAAAATTTATAGGCAATTAGGGAAATCAAAGCTATTATTATAATAAAAGGAAGCACTGAGCAATCTCAGCTACAATCTTACCTACTAGTCCTACATATGATACAGTCCATTTCTTTAACACTCACTTCTGACTGCTGTTGCAAGGATTAAGAGCACTTTATGTGAACTAAAGGGTAACCAGCTGTCACCAGATCATGTTTTTGTCATTCTCTGCCTTCAGCAATAACCGAGTGCAATTTTAAAGGAAAAAAATAATCAAAGAGTGCTTGAAAGAAAACTGAGACGTAATTATTTTCATAGGCCACTCTCATTTCTAAGAAATAGTTTTTGACTATTGTCAAATGATAGACTGTATTACAATATGCTTGATGTATCCAGAGCCTGATGATATAGCAACAGGTAGGAAAAAAAGGTGAGAGAGAAGAGAAGTAGCAGCCCTGGTTCACCATTCTGCCTCCCTACTCCTCCTTCCACCTCACTAATTTGCTCTGACTGTCACCTGGATGGTGGGAGTGCTGCTCAGTCTCCTCCTCTGCTTAAGTCTTGTCTTCCTTGTCCCAAAATACTTTTGCTTAACAAAAACAATTAAGTATTAACAAAAAATCTGATACAAACTTCAGTTGTCCCTGCTGGAATGATAAACATATATGTTTTTAGATAAGCAGGAGACAAGGAAAATTCATGTGTTTTATCTTCAGCTGAACAGTTCTATTCTTGCTACATAAGTGCATCTTATTAATCCCCTTTTTCCCCTTCTCATGTTACTTTCTAGATGAAGGTAAGCCTTAGCTGTCAATGTTTGTCCTGTACCTTATTTATAAGGCTTTCTCCATGTCATACTTTTACACTGTCTATCTTAGTTTAAAGACATTTTAAAACTGTGAACGGGTCAAAGAAAAAGGAACCTGATGTTTTTAAAACTTTGAGGATCCATATTCCACCCCATCACCTTTTTTCCCTTTTCTTTTACTCTTCTCTTTTTAATCTCTTCCTTCTACTCCTGTCTGAATAAACTCTTGTGCCAAGAACACTATGAATAGTCTTCATGCAATTTGCCTCATAGTAAACCTTTGGATTAGGGAGGGAGAGTCAGGCTGTCCTCCCCAAGGCATGTCCCTTCCTCACTGCCATGCAGCCACGTGTTGAATCACAATGACATTTCTCTCTCTGCAGGAGCAGAGGCTGAGCATGAAAGCACTAGGTTCTTCTTTGTATATCAGCACTCAGTCTGCCCTAAGAAGTGGATCGAAATCAGCCACAAACCTCTACAAAAGGATTGAGGATTCACCCAACGAGCCTCTTCTGAAAACAAAGGCTGCAGAGACTGAGTGAGTCCAATGTTCCCACCTGTGAAACTCCTTGTCTTCAGAATTATGACTTTTCCTATTTGTAGCACCTTACCAGTCAATGGTGATATCACACAGGTGAAATCAATAAGTCTTCTTGCTGATGATAACACAAGAAAAATCAAGAGCTCGGCTCACTCTTTCTCACCTCTTCCCTCTTCTTTGGAGCAGTCCTCTGATGGTAAAAATTTATTTTAATTATACACATGGAAAGAACTGCCAGTTTTACCTAACGCCTCATTTCAGAATTTTCTGACTTTTGCACAATTTAGCTATAATTTTAATATAACTGCAGTGTGTGTTAGTGAAGAGGAAAATGCTGCATTAAAATTACAGGTTAGATAGCTGCAATTCAGATTTTGGCCTTAGTATCCATTACCTGATTATTTCCTTGCCAGCACACATACACACAAGAACAATTGGTAGTTTAATGAAATAATCATATCCATGCAATCTGTTCTAAATAGAATAACTTAATAATACCATCCACATAAAGTTTTACACTGTTACGTGCATTACTTCTGGAAGGTTCTGCAGAAGAAATTGAATTGTAATCAAGTAATTATCTAATGAGGTGTTACACAATACATTTTTGCCAGCAGTAAAGTAAGAAACAGAACTAAAAGAGATAAAATACACTATCTCCAAAGTGATGAAAGTTTCAACTCTGCAATATCAGAATAATGGCAATGCCTAATCATACTTTCAGACTCAAACCTTTGATGTAAGAGCCATAATGTACTTGTCACATGATTTGTACATGTAAATTCATCCAAACTTCTCTGAAAATTATATGAATATTAAGTCAGCCTCAAAATACCTGCCTGAAAACACCATTAATATATTAGGGTATGTAAAGGTAAACTGAGGCACAAATAAGTTTCCTAAATTCTTTCATTTCTGACAGACATCAGTAATGCATGGAGAAAAATCAATGTTCAGACTTTGCTTAGGGTATGTAAAGGTAAACTGAGGCATAAATTAGTTTCCTAAATTCTTTAATTTCTGAAGGGCATCAGTAATGCATGGAGAAAAATCGATGTTCAGACTTTGTATCCAGGCTTCACAAAGATCCCAGCACTTTCACACAGACCCAGACTTTCAGAATAGCTGAGATCTTATGCAGTATTTTCAAATGTAAAAAGTGGCTAACATATCTTGCATAAGGTCATTTGGTCCAGGCCAGGGTTTTAAGGATTTTTGCATATCTAATGAGACTTTTATTTTCCAGCTTTTATGTGCTTTTTCCAACTATATATTTGCATCTTCATGTCCCTACACAATTCTCTGTATTTGTCCCTTAGACTGAATTTTTAAAAATATTCATATGAATACCTAAAATGCATGAACATAATTTCACATGCATTCAACAATGAATGTAATTGTGATGTCAGGACTGGAGACTAATGAGAGCATTGGAAATGGGCCACATATTGTAAACCACACCACACACCTATGCTGGTATCCCCTCCGATGAGTGTGGGCCTGAACAACATGTACATATGCACTCAGCCATAATATAAGGAACTGCATTACTGTTCTGGTTTTGGCTGGGGTAGAGTTAATTTTCTTCACAGTGGCTGGTATGGGGCTGTGTTTTGGACTTGTGATGAACACAGCGTTGATGTGTGTGTTTTGGATTTGTGATGAACACAGCATTGATGTTTTGTTATTGCTAAGCAGAGCTTGCACAGAGCCAAGGCCTTTTCTGGTTTTCATATGGCTACATTGGCAAGGAGGCTGGGGCTGCATGGAAAGTTGGGAGGAGATGCAGCTGGGACAGGTAACCCCAAGTGATCATGGATATTCCCTACCATATGACATCATTTTTAGTATATAAAATAAAGGAAAAAAGGAAGAAGGGAGGGACATTCCGAGTGTCTTCCTAAGTAACTGTTAGGCATGATGGGGCTCTGCTCTCTTGGAGATAGGTGAACATCTGTCTGCCACTGGGAAACAGTGAATTAATTTCTCATTTTGCTTCATTTGTGTGTGTGGCTTTTGCTTTACCCATGAGCTTTCCAGTTTTCACCCTTCCAGTTCTCATCCTGATTCCACTGGTAGGAGAGTAAGTGAGCAGCTGCAAGGTGTTTAGTTGCTGGCTGAGGTTAAACCATGACAATTACACACAAATGTATTTTACTGGTACTTTTTACAATTCTCATGTTGCCTAGAGATGTGCTGCAATTCATGCCTACCTGTAAACACTGTACTAAGGAATAGCTGTGTTCAGAAACAGTTATGTACAGTATCCTCTATGTCATGTTCAATGTGAGCATGAAAAAAATTGAAATAAAGCTGTAGAGTCAAGATAATCCAGAATAGTGAAACCAGGTCAAATTTTATCAGTGGGCTGGAGATTAACTACTCTTTCTGCAAAGAAATCTAACCCTTGAAGAAAACTTTTTGTCAGACCTTTAAGATGAGTATTTTAAGAGAGAGACCAGTAAAGAATAAATCCCAAGTCCATATAGAATATTTCACCCATGAAGGGTGAGTATTATGTTTCTCTCATGAGTGTAAAAGCTCCATAAGTCATGACTGCAAAGGCATGAATGAATTATGAAGGTCTTTTCCTTTAGTAAAAGAAGCAGGATCAGCATTTGTACGCAAGACGTTCTATTTATTCTATCTATTTCTTGATCTGTTACTTTAAAATTGTTTAAAACTGCCAGTGCTGCTAGTAAAGAAATACTTGTAGAGAAAAATAGATCAAATTCATTAGAAACACATAATATAAGTTTCTACAGGTGATCATAAATAAAATTGATTTCTTCACATGGTTCTCAATTTCATATTTCAAAGAATGGCAGGCATCCACAAGGCTATCTTGTTGCATTCACTGCTGCTCTTTTGCACCAAATGAGGCTGGAGACCTCAGAAAATAAATAAATGTGAGACAGCATCATGTAAGACCATCACAATTGGGGATTGAAGAAGAAAAGATTGAGCTTTTACCTAGAGAAAGTCTATTTCATCATTAGTTCTTCTACTGAAACAGATAGAAAGTGCAAATAACAAAGCCCCTGAGAGAACAAAATGTTATGAACTGTGACAACTGGAAGAAAAATACTGTAAAGTTACATTTAGGGCTGGGTCCTCAATGCTTTCCATGATAATGCAGGTTCCCATGGGGCCTCATAGCAGCTGTAGTTCAAAGTTCCTCACACTTTTCCCTTCCCTACTCTTTTTTTCAGAGTCCCCTTAGAGGGTAACAAGGATCTTGGCGGACACCAGCATACCTTGGTTTTCCCTGTACTTCACTGATCTGCCACCTGAAGTGATGGGATTCTGTTGAACTACTTCTTTTCATTCTTCTAGCTGAAAATCCTGAAGCTCATCTTTCCCCACAGAAAACTTTCTAACAGGCATATTTTTCACCTTCAAGCTTTCTACTTCAGTCTACCTAGATGTAAGAGGGAAGATATATCAATGTTACGAGGCAAGACGAGGAAAGAAGAGCAGGGGAAGTGAAGACCATGTCATTATAAGGCTAATAAAGAAGTCCCTGAAAAGTTTTAAAAACAGAAAAATGGTTTTACTGCATCTATGCTTCAATGTTTCATCAAACATTACCAAATAAATTTCAGTGAGACACTAGAGGGAACACTTTTGCCTCCAATATTTTTTAAATTTTCGTACTAGCCCTGGTTGACATATCCCTTTCAGAATAATTCTAAAGTTGTTTATGTTAAAATGCAGTCATGGCAAGCCCTTCTCTTCTTACACTCCACATAACCAGATCTCAGGCCAACTCACTGCTTTTAATGGCTCTATCCTTTTCTTATAGATGTTTCCAGCCACTCATCTAACCCTTCTCTGCTAGTGAACATATCAATCTATCTGTTTAACAGGAGGATGAAATGTCATCATGGCCCCTGTAGAAAATGGCAGTCACTGTCCACTTCCAACTAAGTATATGCTGTGTGAGGACAAAGTATTGTTCTGCCTTTCCATCTGTTCAGATGATAGTCTAGTCTTTGAAGTAAGACAACAATAAAAAAATCTTTTGCAGGGAACTTCCACAGGTGATGCTCTAGAAGCATTGTGCTGCCAAGATGACACCACAACATAGACATTAATTGCATTATTATTTGATTTTCTTCATCTTCAGTCTTCCCATCTAACTTTAACTACTACTCAGTAGTTCACAGATTCCAAACCTGCTATCAGGTGTGTTTATTAGCTTTGAACAAGTGTGAATCCCTCTTTATATAAGACAAACCTAAAATGGAACTCACTCAAGGAACTGCAGTAGACTTGTAGACATTTGACACTGTTTGTTCCTTTTTTTTTCTTTTTCTTTTCAATCATCTGAAAAACTTGTATTTTTATTATCTGGTATCTCTTTATTCACATTCATTCAAGGGGCTCCAAAATGCTGTATGCTTCAGCGTATAATGAAAAAAATAACCACAAAACCCCCCAAACAGCTCCAGGGAGAAGTCCAATGTAATAAAAAGTAAAGGCAACACACACTTGTGCGAACATAAGCTTTTCAGATGCTTGTCAGTTTGGGGATCAATGAAGTGGTTTAAGGAGAAGAATCTATTTGAAGAGCCACATTTGATGCCTGTATTTCTTGTGCAGAATTGACTCTATTATTTCACCCCATAGTACAGAGACAGATTACTGAAAATAATGATCATATACCAAATTGAATGGCTTTCTCTCCTTCCTCTTTCTCAGAAGCTGTTCCAGATCACAGTGGTTTTGATTAAAAGGAGTTAGTTTTGTTTGGTTAATTCATTTCTTGTTCTCCCAGAACTTCAAGGAAGTAAAAAAGAACCAGGGAAAATGTTTTGGTTTTATGAGTGTCGTCAGTAACTGCAATAAAACCCCCTCCTGAACCTCATCCTCCAATGTGTCAATCAGTTTTAAAGTATGCAAGCATTACAAACACCCACAACACAGGCAATCCAGATTTCAGATGCAGAATGCTGTGCATACTGTTAGCAGCATAAGAATGAAGGAGTCCTTTCAACTGCCTTTTAAGCTCAATTAGATACAATCAAACCCCAGGAAATTGTGTCCACCCACAGCACATTTAGCACAAATCCTGAAACACAGGAAAATATCACTGTTGGATAACAGCCAAATAATATGATTAAATTTGGTCTCAAAATAAGGAGAGTCTTCAGGTAGCCAGAGGAAAGTTAGAGACGTGCAGGAGAGGCATCAATTAAAAACTGAAACAAGAGAATTAAAAGCTGATCTTGAAACAAAAGGGATATAGTTCAGCTTTTAAAATAAATAAGTAAATAAATAAATAAATAAATAAAATATCCCCAAAGGTTCATCTAGAAAAATGGTTATTTGCAGAGATGGGTAGATATTATTTCAAAAACCCTAGGTGGGGGTCTGTTATAATATTATTTCAAAAACCCTAGGTGGGGATCTATTACAATGAAAAATCCCTAAGACATTCCTGCCATGTGCCATGGTACGGCAGAAAGAATTGCTCTAAACAAAGCTAAATCCATCCTGAGTCTGCTGGTGCATGCTGAAGTCTTACAGCCCAAAGAAGCTCTAACTAGCTCTATGTTCCCTATAGTGCTTGTGGGCTCTGGGAAGCTGTGAATCACTGAAGTAGAGCAGATTTGGCTGATGCCTCTCCTTTTTCAAGGGTAGCCTCCATTCAAAGGAATGAGAATAGGGCTAGTCTGCCAGTGCAGCACCACTTGGCAGTGTCTCCTCCAGGATCTTGATGGCCAGCAGGCTGATCAGTGATCATATAGTAAACTCACTCTTTGTCACGTGGCATTTTCAGATAGCTCTAAGATCTGTTTCAAGGATACAGGCCACACAAAGAAATATGTTAAAGGTAAGAAGGGCAGAAGCTCTGAGATCCTTTCAGTTCACTGCAATAAGATGACCTGCAGACCCTGTTTCACACTTTACTTGCCCTATACACTGCAGCACTTATGGATAAAAAGACACCTAAGTACAATTTCTCTGCTCAGTTTATCTTTAGATCATCAGACTACTTGCTCCTGAATTCTGAAATGGACAGTATGGACACAGTAGGCTGTAGGGACTCTGGTCCAGTTTGCTGCAATTGACTGATGAGGGTCTTGGATTTGCTTGGTTTTTGAGAGTTTCCACTACAATCTTTCCAAGATGCTACCAGATTGAAAAATTCTACACTGAACACAGATGGACATGTTGTCATTTTAGCAGAAAATTAATTAATTAATATGGTTTATGTAAATTTAGAGACTGTTTAGAAGGCTTCGCTCTCAATGCAATATTCAATATTTGCTTAATATTTTGTCAGACAGTAATTATATCCCCAGATAGGAATTTATACTCAACTGTAGCAAAATGGTTCTTACCATTAATTCTGTCAGGAAACAGGAAAGATTAACTGTGCTATGCCTGGCATGGATTATTTAGCAGTGCACAGGCTATTAGTATGAAAATGCATACATCCTCTGAAAAATGTACGGAGTAAAAAAGGATAGCAAATCCATCAAGCATAACAAGATAAAACTTATTTAAGAAAGGGATAAAAAGAAAAGAAGAAGGCCTTTCACTAGTGACTAATACAAACTAAAACCATAAATAGATTTTTTTGATTTTTAGAGACAAACTAATAATTTTTAAAAAGTCATTTTGATGACTACTCAGGTGCTGTAGAATATCTTTGATCTGGTCCATAACTATCCCAGTGCTGTTCTTCAACACCTGTAACTGGCATTAATTATAATAATTGGTACCAAATCAGATGCATATTCCATAGCAGAAATAACCCAGAGGTATATCTGATTTACTACTATAGGTTCAAATTCCTCTGAATATTTTGTATCCAGTTTTGTGCTATTGACAATGTTCTGGAGTCAAAGTTCTCCAAACTGGCATGTCAATTAATGTTTACAATTGCCAAAAAATTTAGTACACCTATTAAAATTGAGTAAACACAAACTTTGATATACCAGTATATTTCTGACACTCCTATTACAATTTTTGCACAAGCCTACTTAATATTTATTATTCATTCATGCTTATAATAATTTAAAACTCCCAACTGTTGATTGTGTCTTATTCCAGTGCTCACAGCTCCCTAGTGTCATTCCTCTGCATCACCAGGCAAATGTATCTTGCCCTTGTCAGTGTAAGCTAGAATTTTGTTTTGACTCATTTGCCTCTGCCTTTTCCTTTAAAGACAATGTCCTTTTACTCACACTCTCATGTAACATGCATTCCAGTAAGAAATTCCTAAAACTTCAAAAAGGTAGTTAAATACTGCTCCCCCATATACATCTCTCAGCTTCAATGGTCTGACTTTTGTTTCCAAAAACTCTGTGGCAAAAATTTTAGTTTTCTGTGGAAGAAAGACCTTTCTGTGCTTTTAGGGTATATCCAGTGACACGATGAATTAGATACCAATATTTGCAGCTATCTCTAGAAGAGCTCTGCAGTGTATCCCATTTGTTGTCCTTATACAAACCATAATGTAAAAACCACCAGAAATCGAACTGGTTTCCAACACTGGAAATTTTGACACTTGTTCTGGTGCTTGTGAGAGATGAAGGAGACTTGGTGAATGATTCACTTTGCCACCTTACTTTTCAAAGTACATGTACTTTCTCCTGCAAAAAATTAGCATCAGCATTCAAATATAAAATGTTTGAAAAAATTCCATAAAAATTATTGTTATGCTGTAAAACTATCCTCCTTGAATATCACCTTGATCAGATAGTTGTGCAGGACAAGAAAGACTAAGACTGAATGAATCATATCTTGTTCTTAGCTCTGCATTAGTAATTTGATGCCTCCATATAGCACCTCACCTGCATATTAAAAATATAAATGGCCTTCTAGTTTCTGCAGCCTGCCTCAGGAGAAAGTGCTGCAGAGGTAGCCCTTAAAGAAAAGAGGAATTTACCTGAAGAAAAGAAGGGGTTTGCCATCTCTAAGTGAGACTTGGAGAGGGTAGGACCTAATGTTTCAGTTTGATGATAAGCTGAAATCAAATGGAGAAGGAGTATTGGCAATCCCTGCTCCAGTCCACAGATGTTTTTAATATATTAATTCCTTTTCAGCTTTTCTTCCACCTGCACTATCCTTTATTTCTTTGGAAGCAAGTCTCTCCACTGCAAAATCTCTGAGAGCCTCTCATTTTCACATGTTTAACATAGGAAGACACCTCACACAAAATTGGCTCTGGGAGGGATGGCACATAGACCAAGTGCATGGAGATCAGGGTGTTTGAAGTAAGAACTCAATCTGCTTGCAAAGGTGACCCTATGGATGAGGGGCTTCATAACAGCTTTCCAGTGTCTGGGAGGAGTTAAAAGTGAAAATGGTTTCTAAAAATGCAGAACTGACAGATCCAGGAGAAAGCGATGAAAAGCTCTGAAAGGTGAGAGTAACGCCCATCAATGTTCTGGTTCCTGCCACAGAGCCTTTGTGGTGAGGTACTCATTCAATTTCTGAACATGCTGAATAACTTTATACAGATTTAAACATGCAGAATGGTTCAAATGCAAAGTTAAATTTTAATTTTTTTTTGTGTTAAAACACTTACTGAAAGCCAAAAGTAGCATTCCATTTTAATGAGCTGGTAACAATTTTTCCACTCCATTTAGGTTTTAACACTTCTTTTTACAAGCAGTTATTCTAGCTGATGGGGAGCAAGGAAGACTCCTGTTCATCCATGTATTCCTGGTGGAACTGCCTCTTATGCTTTAGATCTGTGCAGAAACCTTGAAGAGAAACTTTCACGCAAGTAATTTGAGTATCGAATGCCTTCTTCATCTACATCTGCAAACTAGCAATAGGCACCTAAAAAGTAACACCTGATGACACTTTGTAATGAGAGTGCACAGCAGACTTGAGATTCCTTATCTGAGGACAAGTGAGTCTGCAAAACAATTCATGTTTCTGTACAGCGATTCAGGAACACCACTTTTGTCACCCCCAACATTGCACAGTAACATCTACTAGAACATGAGGACTGACACATGTTTCTGAGCAGGATCTTCCCCTTTTCAGGATTTAATTTTTCTCTTAGGTTCCAGATGAAAAATGAGCTAATATTCTGTTGGGACTAAATTATGGTTTACTAAATTTAAAAAGACAGATTTGGCCCAGACATGCATAGATCTGAGTAGTACAATATTTTAATACACTACTGAACAATTATGTGAGTAGCTTCATTGAATTCAGTGGGATTACCCATTTGAGTAAGGATTCAGCTAGCACAGTAGGAGGTTACAAATCTAGTTTGTAATTTGTAAGGCTGTAGATGGGAGTATGACACAGTTAATATAGTGTAGCCTGAAGTTCTGGTGATTAAAAAGACACACATTTAAGCAGAAATAATCAGCAGAAGAACTCTTAATTAGAAATTTCTATGACTATCAGTAAATCGCTTTGAGATCCTTTGTCAGTGAGAAGTGTTATATAAATGCAAATTTCTTTCATAGTATTAATATTATTTATCCATTTAATTGAAAAAAAAAAACCCCACACCAAGATTTTTATTGTATTTTGGTTAGTAAAGGGCCAAACACATCCTTGTTGAAAGCTTTTGAAACTAACGGAGTTATAGCACAAATGTATCTGACCCTAATATCTAGAGGACACTGGAGTTGCTCAGTGTAGAGGAGACCCAGGGGTGATCTCCTTGCTGGCTATAACTTCCTCATGAGGGCAAGCAGAGAGGGGAGTGCCCATCTTTTCTTTCTGGTGTCCAGTGATAGGACATACGGGAATGGCTCAGACTTGCATTGGGATAAGTTCAGAGGGGATATTAGGAAAAAGTTCTTCACTGAAAAGGGTGGTCAAGCACTGGAACAAGCTCCCAAGGGAAGCAGTTATGGCCCCAAGCCTATCAGTGTTCAAGAAGTGTTTGTACAATGCTCAGAGTTATAAGTTTTAACTTTTAGGCTGCCCTGTACAGAGTCAGGAGTCATCACCTTGATTCTTTTGGGTCATTTCCAAGACAGCATATTCTGTGATTCTGTGACCTCAAATATCCATTATGTACTACTGAATAGAGAAACCAATACGATTTTAGCTTTATATAATTTTCTTATATGGTCCAAAATCTGTACTTTCATTACTCTTTAATATCCCTTGTCCCTTTGTACTCCTGGTTTATTTCCAAATGCAGTTCTCACAACTTAAAATTTGGAAGGGTTTTTAAAAACCGTGGCTTGTTCTCTCACATTAATTGACTGAATTCCATAAAACACTGTCACCATCATGTTTTCAAATGTTTTGCTGGAATGGATGAAAATAGACATGACAAATATTTTAAGCAACACCCCCCCCCCAACAAACAGTACATAGGAAGGGGTAGGTTATTTTTTTTGCCTATTTCAAGAGACAGGTGCTTGGAATAAAAACATGAGATGCAGAGGAAAATGTGAGTGTTCTCTAAAATGATAGAAAAACATGGAATCCATCCAATGTGTTCTGGTTTGTAATAATACTCAACAGAAGGATCAAAGAACTGATCGCTACTAATGCTTTTCTGCATTTGTTCTACAAAGTTAGTAACTTGTGTTATGGATCTCCCACCTTAACTAGTTTCAGACATATGAAGCAAGAACAGCTGAGTAGTGCAGAAAGACAAGTTCAAGGGAGGCCTGAGCAGGTTGGGAAGGAGCCAGGGCACCCTTCCCACTTACTTTCATCAATGACCAGTTCCTGCAAAAGTACCTGAAGGATGAGTTTCACACTATGAAACATCTAAGCAGTGTTTGGAGTGAGTAATACACCTGTGCTACACTTTCAGAAGGACTCTCCAGACTGACAGCATGTAAGGTAGAAATTTGTCACTTGGCACATACAGTGAGGAGGAGGGTGGTGGGGTGGGATAAACTGGGATCACTAAGTGGCCATTAGAGATCACTAAGGGAGGTTACAGAGCTGAAGGGACTTGATGCTGGTTGTACCCTGCAGTGCTGATTATCATAGCAAGTTCCTCTTTCTGGCTGAACATAAGGAAATTTAAAAGCCTGATTTTCTGGAAACAGTTATTGCATTTGTGCTTTCAGAGGAAAAAGTATCCCACTTATCCTCAAAAGTAACAGTAGAAATGACATTCCAGACATGGGTCAGGGTGTAAGCATTACTGCAAGACATCATGTGCTTATGACACTGGGTAATTCTTTCACAGATTGGCACTCTCCACAAAATGTAGTGTCCTACTTGTCACTCTACACAAAATGTAGTGTTCCCTACTTAAGGATTATTAAGAGCTCTTCAGAATCAAAGCACCTTGAGATGAGATTTGAATAAGCAGAGTGCTTTGGTGCAGAGGATGGAGGGACTGTTTTTAATTCGAGAGCACACTGAAGAAAGCATGAAGAGAAGCTGAATGGAGGAGAGGAGCAATTTTGAAACACATCCTGTGCATTTGCTAGCAGAGTGTACTGAAAACCACTTTCACATCAGATACCACCCTGGTGTCTACTTTCACAGCATTACATGGCTGTTCTAAACCAGAGGACCACAGTTGATACCAGTCTCCTAATCAAACAGACACTGGTTAGACTACATAAAATCAGAAAGGGAAATCTGCATGCAGGAAGCAGCAACACACACACAGATATTTTACTTCCATAACCAAACAGTAGTTTTGAAACACTGACTTAAAAAGGTATATTTGTTTAATATGGATTAAAAATGTAATAAGTCACTATTTAAAAAGAAATAAACAATGGTAGAAAATGCACAAGTAAAGGTATAGGGTTACACTGATTCATTGAGGAAGAAAGGTAGTAATGAATCTTCTTGTGGATGATGCTTACTACTGTTTACATCAAAGCAAACCACCATTAAATGCTAGTAATTGCATTCTCTGCCTGTGAAGATAATTTTGAAGTAACAGAATGATAATCCCAAGGGATGTTCAGAGATATATATTAAATCTGGACTGACAACAAATTACCATTGTCTCTTTGAAAAGTATGACCAA
The DNA here is from genome assembly GCF_000695815.1 of Acanthisitta chloris. Taxonomy (NCBI): domain Eukaryota; kingdom Metazoa; phylum Chordata; class Aves; order Passeriformes; family Acanthisittidae; genus Acanthisitta; species Acanthisitta chloris. The sequence goes on along the minus strand of NW_008656641.1, from coordinate 104,466 downwards.
AGCATTTAAGGATGAATATGCTGAATTCAATAAACAATTTCCAGGTGATTTCATTAGATAATGAGAACTTACTATGTACTAAGGTCCTATAAAAAGGACAAATAATGACAAGTACTTAACAATACAATACACTGGCAGCATTCATTTCCAATCTTAAACCCAGACTCAGAATCCTTACTACTTAGGAAACACTGCATTGCATTACATTATGAAATCTGATCTTGATTTTACAGGCTAATTAAAATAGAAAAGTATTTTTCAGAGTTCAAGTTCTTGGGATTAGTTTCTTTACTACACATTCCTAATTCACTAATCATTTTTAACTCCTCTAAAATCCCCAATAATGCTTTGAATTTTCATCTTCTCCCTGCTTTATGAAATCACCTGGGTTAAAGCTGAATCTGAGGTGGCTCCTTCCCAGGGTCCCTTTTGCAACACCAATTCTGCATCTGGGAAGCCACAATTTCATGCAGCTGCTAACACTTTTAACATTGATTTTATTCAAGAACATAAACCCAGTTGAAACTGGTCGGACTAAAGACAGTTGAACACATTGTGAGAAAGACTTTCTCTGTTTCTCTTAGCCTGCCTCAGGCCATCTCTGTTTGGTCTCCCTTGAGTAAGTAGTCATTTTCTCCACCTTTCCCAGTCACCCACACAATTATAAACTTTTGGATAGCTCCCCTCATGTGTTTGGGGTTTTTTTTGCATTTAGGCAGCTTCTTCATTTATTTACCATGTAGAAGCCCCTCCATACTCTACTACTATCCATCCTTTTTTAGAAAACATATCTGTAGTCAGCAAAGTTTTCACCAAACTCACTAATTGTTGAATATATACAAGTAGGTGTATAACATAAGCTCACAGAGTGTTCTCCATGGCAACAGCATTATACTGCACTATGCTATACTACAGTAACTTTTTGGTTGATTTTATTTCCCCTTCTACTTCTGCAATCAACTCAACAGTACTGGCTGGGTATAAAATCCTCTTAGATACATAATAATTTTTTTTCCTGTGTTAAGACAGACAGGCATCATTTTTACCAAGTTCTATAATAATAGTAAAAATGTAACAATGCCTCAGATCTGCTGCTATATCATCATGGATACTTGGTCTTGCCCACAGAAGGTGTCACAGGAGAAAGGAAAATCCTAGGGAACTCTCTCCCTATGGAATATTTCTGTCTTACATATGGTCTGAAATTATCTGCAAAATCTAAGTCTTCAGCAGAGAATATGTAAGTTCTTTGTTGAATAAATGACTGTGTGAAGCTTCTCTGATTCTAGAGCTGAACAGTAGGTAAAAAAATCATATAATGAGATCCATAGTATAAACAAGAAAGTAACAGAAACATCTAAAGCTAAAGAAATCAGAAATAATTATCTGAATAGAAAACAGGAAAAGAAACTGGAAAAATCAAAAAGCTTCTAATTGTCATTTTTTTTTATTTTCTAAGCAGTTTTGTCTCTAAGACTAAGACAATTAAAAGTTTTTAAAGGCCCTTTGGAAAATAGATAGTACTGAGCATCTATGCTGAGCAAGGTAAGAGAATTCCTGTACATAAATCCAGAAATAAGGATATACATGCAGCAACATCTGGCCATTATCTGGAATAGGATAAGACTCAAAACAAAAAACAGCAAATCAGCAGGAGATGTTTGCTATAAAAGCCATACAATCCTGATTTTTTCCTGACTAAGGGAAAGATATCATTTAACTTCATTGGGTCTAGGATCTGGCACTAAGTCCTATTATACAGGCCAGATGTAAGGAATTTATTTCCCTTAGGAGAAAGCAGGAGAAGCAGATGGCTGTTTCTAGCAAACACATTGAAAGCCATAGGAAGAGTCTATCTGTATTTCCTGTGAAAACTAAAATTTCACTGGAAATAAGGACATCTCTAAAACCAATGCATTCCTTCCTTTAATGGCTCAGGAAACAATAACTTACTTATTATCTCATCATGCCTAAAGGTATTAAACCTCATATGCTGGATTGGTTCCTTTGCTTCTCAATTCTTTCTGTACTTCAAATTGTGGATGGTCTCAACTTTTGTACTGCTATACCCTAATTTATTTTTAATATCTCAGTGTTCTAGTGTTCAGCCTGCAGGGCACATTTAGCTTTAAGTGGGTAAGTCCCATTTAATTCAATGGCCAATTGTGTGCTCAAATAACTTGCTGACTCTAAGTAATTTGCATCCACCAATAAAAGCTAACAAGTAGTTACCCTTCTCTCATGTGGGGCCTGAATGTTCTTGTGCAGCTCAGCAGAAGGACTGACACTGGGAAATATGGTGCTTGTGCTGCTGCATTACCTTTTTTACCCTTTGCTAAATAGAAGTTGGAAAGTCCACATCTAACAAAATGATGTATCTTGTACCTCAGCTGCTTTTTTTTCCCCTCCTCATCTCACTAATAGTTTGTAAATATTGTTTGCATTAAGGCAGCATCTTAAAATGTTCATCAGTATCAAAACTGTATTGGAAAAAACTTTATACTCATCTCTTCTGTATTTGCTGTATAAAAACCACTTCAATACCAATCAACAGAATGTATGCTGACAGTGGAGTGTGACTGAGAGCAGCCACTTGCCATGCAGTGTCTCCTGGTGTAATTCAGAGGCCTGTGCTTCCAAGTCTGGGTTGTGACCAGACTGCAAGAAGAATCTGAGGCACTCTCAGCGAGGAAATATTTTATTCAAAGATGTACTGCTGTTAAAATAATAGCAAAGGGGATACTGGGAATTGACAGCCATGGAAATCATGATTTATTATGAAAAAGTACAAAGAATGTATTGCTTTTTGAAATTGTGCTACTGTAAAATATCCTCTTGAAGCTTGCTAAAGTGAGATCTAATTTAAGGCATGTCACTGCATCCTTGCTTTACATTGTTCTCTGTAGGTGTTACAGCAAGAGTTACAAAAGATAACAAGTTGCCATCATATTTTTCTTATGACTAACAATATGGCTTAAAGAAAAAGAAAGGAAACCTTAAAACTGATATTCTTTTTTTCCCTGGGGTTTTTAAAAAACAACCAACCTTGTAAATGTTATTTTCACTGCCTTGAGTTTTATATCCTTTATACCTAAAACAAAAGGAAAATGTTACATTGTGCAAATAGGATTTCAGTGGCAGCATTAGGAACTTCTCTTGTTTCAAGTTGTGCCATGGGAGGTTTAGATGGTATATTAGGAAAAATGTATTCACTGATGGGGTTCTTCAGAACTGCAAGAGGCTGCTCAGGTGGTTGGGTCACCACCTCTGGAGGTATCTAAAAGAAGTGTAGATGTGGTCCTTAGGGACATGGTTTAGTGGGGGATTTGGCAGTGCTGGGTTAAGTGTTGAACTCAGTAATCTTAAGGCTTTTTTCTACCTAAATAGTGGGGGATTTGGCAGTGCTGGGTTAGCTGTTGAACTCAATAATCTTAAGGCTTTTTTCTACCTAAGCAATGCTATGATGCTATGTGTGGATTAATAGCAGACAAGACAGCTCAAGACCCACCTGCCATGCCTGTGATTACTTAGGTATAGCTCTATGCGTTCCTCCTTTCATGCAGTATTTGATGCAAGGGACAAAAATGGCTTGGTAACTCTCAGGGGGTGGCAGTGCTTCTGAAGATGTCAGACCAGAATTAGTTAATCCTTAAGTGGATAAGGATGATTCATTATCTTACCATGGTTAGGTTGCAGTGCAACATTGGTCTGCAAGACCAACTATGCTACAATGAAGTCCATTCATTTAGCATAATTTCAGAATCTAAATTGTCACTTAGTACTATTAAGTTTTCTCGACTGGTTGTCGTCTTGAGAATGGCTTTACTTTTACTGTGGAACCCAATGATATTACTTTCTAACTTATTCAACAGCACATACTAAGGGACTCAGCAAGAGGCAACATTGGTCTGCAAGACCAACTATGCTACAATGAAGTCCATTCATTTAGCATAATTTCAGAATCTAAATTGTCACTTAGTACTATTAAGTTTTCTCGACTGGTTGTCGTCTTGAGAATGGCTTTACTTTTACTGTGGAACCCAATGATATTACTTTCTAACTTATTCAACAGCACATACTAAGGGACTCAGCAAGAGAATTATATGCAATGATATTACTTTCTAACTTATTCAATAGCACATACTAATGGACTCAGCAAGGAAATTATATGTGCTAGTAAGAAAGATTTGCACAGTCTGGCTCCTCCTCAGCATAACAAAACTCACGAAATCACCTCATCAAAGAGCCAAAATGGATTGGCTGCTGCTAATTAAGTGAATGGGAGGCTTAAAACTGACATTAAACAAGAATGTACATTAAGCTTCTGAGAAGTCAATAACAGTGAACAGAGAACAACACAAGGCCAAAGGTAATGTTAGTATTTGCTCCATTCTTCACAGAAAGAGCTATAGCTCAAAGAGAACTCAAGAAGACATTAATTTTCTTTGTTCTGAGATAAGATTATTTCAAGGCTTCTTTCTCTTTTTCATTTTCTTGTACTTTTCTGAAAAACAACACCCTTTCCAGATGAATTCCCCATGCTTGGTCTCAGTCCTAGAATGATTGTTTTTTTCAGTGAAATAGACTAAAATCTGCTCATATATTTTGATTTATATGAGAGTAAAATAGTTCCCAATTGCTTAAAAAGTGATTTTTTTTCCTAAAAGATTACTCAGATACAACTGAAATTGCAAAATAATCCCTTCTATATAACTGCTGTGCACTGAGAAGAAATCTCCAAGCTACTGAAGGGTGGTGCAGGACAAGGAAGGGATAAAGTTATGGTTCTGTGGTTGTAATATTCAGTTTATGATCAATAGAAAATGTCTATTATTTTACGCTTAAATTTTTAAGACTGCAAAATATTGCAGCCATGTAAGAATGGTGTAGCATTGGCATTAGGTTTCTGTTATGTACTGGCTTACACCTCATTTTAACCCGTGTATTTATTTAGGATAAGAAAGAAGTTAGGCATACTTTTCAACTCAAAGGTGAATGAAATACTGCTGGGAAAAAGGAAGGGTTGACATTAAGAAGAGCATTTCAGAGTATTATTTTATGTGAAGTGTGAGAAGTGCTAAAAATTGAGCAACAGTGAAAAAGAGGAGACTGAGACAAAAGCCTACCACCATCTAGTCTCTAATGATATTAGGATAGAGCAGAAAATGTATGCTGGGTTGCTGACAAGGAGAGTTGACTCTACAGCCTGGAAAAATGTCTTTGGGATTTTTGAATTCCTCCTATGTTAAAGACATGCATTTGTGGACTTAAAAAAGAAATAGAAAATGATACAGTCTACCACAAATAACAGAAAGTCAGCTATGAAGACAACTATCTTGTGGTCCAGTTTCTTCTCCACCTGGTATAATTGAGAAGACCAGTGGAAAAATTGGACACAACTTTGACCATGCAGCTCTGGAAGGACAATGAAGCCTTTGTCTAGAAAGACATCTAAACAGAATACCATTCTTATTGCTGTGTTCTGTTCACAACTTAAATGGTTACAAATGCAGGAAATTAAAATGTAGACATTTCACAGTGGCAATGACTTCACCAATCTGAACAAAAGTATTATGATTGGTATTGTTAAATGCCCATGTTGTCCACAAATGCTGGGCATCCTAATATTTCAGGAGTAGCTAAAATTTAGCATTTCTACACGTTCAGTGCAAGAAAACCAAATATATTTGTGTGTAATATTTATCTAGTGATGGATTAAATGGATTTCAATAAATTTCACAGAAAGCAACTTTTTTTTTTATTACCTTATAGCTCTAAAGAAAAAGACACATGACTACAACCTTGATTAGGAGCATTGCAAATAACCAATTATTTTTTATTACTTTCACTCACTGTAGTCAAGCTAAATTAATGTTCCAAGATAAGAGACTCAACTAGACACGGAGGAAGAGAGAGAATGCTGTGAACGACCTTCAAGGTAAGACAGATTGTGCAGTGAGGAATTGGATAAGGTAGATCAGCAAATGAAATGGGAAGGGAGAGGAAAGGAAAAAAAAGAAAATGCTTAGAGAATCAGAGTAATAGGCAAAAGAGAAGAACTCAGCAGTTGCATTTTAAATGGATAAGAGGTCAGAGTTCACTTATTGTAGTAAGAAAATGTAATCTAGCAGGAGAAGAGTATGATTGGAGCCAGGATTTTGTCCTGTAATTACTCAGAGTATCAGGGACAGAGAAGCATAGATTACCTCTGAAGAAAGTCATCCACAGAATAGAATCCTGAGATAGTCATGCAGACAACACCTCCTCTTCTGTTTCCTGAAAGGTACAAGAAAAGGAACATAAACAAATGTGGTACAGGTGTTTCCCAGTTCCCAGCTGTGATAGGAATCACAGAACTAAGAACTTCCAATGCTCATGAATATTGATGAAGGAAATTTGGGTCAAGGAAGAACAAATACATTTGGTTTCCTTCCCAAGCAGGATTTTTCTTTCACTCCAGTAGAATCCAAGAACCTCTGCAATCACAAGTCAAGAACTGACCTGACCATGCAATAATGTCTCCTGTACTCCAAAAGGGACACATACATAAGACGACCATCAGCCTCCTTAAACATTTTCTTTTGGGACTTTCACCTCTCATTGCTCAAGAGATGGAGAAGCACTTGCTTATGACACCACTTCATTAAATTGTTACATCCAGGAAATACACACTCCATCTTCTCAGTAAGGGAATTCTTATTCAATATAAGACACCTTACTTCTATTTCATATATATGTCTCATCATGCTCATCTACATATAGATAGTATGTACATCCATATGTTTGCAAATATCTTGCTAGATGATTCACTTTATTTTTATTATCTCCTACTTTTCTGGCAAAGTGGCTTTACTGAACTTTTATCAGTAATTATTAGAGTCCACAATGGTAAGACATGGAGCCTTGGCTTTGCTCAGAAGATGTAAGGTTACAAGCCTTCACAACTTTATCACAGCTCTTGACACTTTTACTATATTGAGGCTGGGGTTTATGGCTAAAATCTTAAAAGAATATTGATTTGATTTTAAAGCAAAATTTCTACCCTCTATAGCTGATAAGAAAAGCTTAAACCTATGAAATGAGTGGGTTCTAAAAGTACTGAAACTAGAAGGCCAAGTAAATCCTTCCTGTGTGCCCACTACTTACTGCTCCTATAATGTGGTCAGTGTATGTATGAGTTCATACATGGGTGCATAATTTATCTGATCACTATTTTGGAGTTTGATTTATGTTTATGGAGCCTTGAGGTTGACAATATTCACATTGAACCCTTCACCAGAATTTCAGTAGTTCAAATTTTATGTTGAAATACAGAAAGGACATCTCAAAGAAGAAAGTGGCATCTATTATACTATGAGGCAGGACATCTCAAAGAAGAAAGTGGCATCAATTATACCATGAGGATTTTTGGTACTAAAATTGTTCTTGTCAGTTGTGCTAAAGAACATGAAAGGTGGGAACTTTTTGTCTTATAATCACTGCAAAACTTTTTGTTTAATTTTTCCTTTGTTGGCTTTATAAGGAGACTGAAAATGCATCCACTGAATATAATGCTTCAGATATAGATCTGCTTCTATCCTGTCATATCTTAAAGTGATTTTAAACAAGTTCTTCTTTCAGATGTAGATCAGAGAAACAAGCAAGTAGGTGGCTGAGGAGACAAGAAAGTAAAGCAAGACATCCTTTTAAGTTTGTCATTTTTGTTAGTCGTGAGGACTCAGCACTGATAAAAGATTTCTACTGTTTAGATCATGCAACTTCCTGATGTTTGAACTGTTCAGGCACTGAGGATCCTGTGCTTGCTATGGCAGGGTGCATTTTCCTCCCACTGACCCTACCATGCTGAGGTTCAAGTGTTGATTACATCTTGCTTATTAAGACAAAAACTTACATTGCCTTTCTGAAAAGCTGATTTACTGCCTGATTTTTCATAGAGAGGGAGATTGTTCTACAAGAATGGTAGCCATATAGCACTAAATGGAAGCCAAATTTGAACCATAGTCTATGCTATTTTTTGAAAGAAGGTTTAGTTACATTTTATATTATTATGCTTTAATGTCACTATACTTCTTGCTTGAGAAGAAAAAAAGTCATATCATATAGATATGACATCATATATATCATATAGACATATATAGAAAAGATCTCTTAAAATATTTCCTTCTAGGAGGAAACTGGTTCCTCCTGAAGCACCTTCTCCCATTTTATCCTTGTAAAACTATCACACTAATTTTGAAAGCTCCATTAAGCCTCCAAAAAACCTGCAAGTTGAGTTCAATTTCAGCAGCCTTTGAATTCATTGCTAGTAGTGATCGATTCTATTCTATACTATTTCAGAAGCAATAGGAGAGAAATTATCAGGGAAGAATTCAATCAAATACAGAAAACTAGATACACTACTGATTACTAGTTCTAAAAAAATACCACAAGGTTTGGGTGTTCATGTAGTGTCAGTTACTATGTTGATGTGACTCAAGTTTATGTGAAGTTTATGATGTGACTCAAGTTTATGTACTTCATTCATAGATCTCACCTTTTATTTTAATATCTCTTGACAAGACTTCTTAAATTAATGTGATTGACATGAAATTAGCTCTTGTTTTTGCCTGCTTGGTCAACTGCAATCTTTCCTCACCTATCTTACTGCAAATTCACTGTTCAGGCATTTAAGAGATCTCAGAATATCACATGCTTGATTCAGGGCACTGTTTATTTCCCACAGTACCCCTACTGATCTGTAGTTACTGCTACAAAAAGATATGGGTATCCAACTAGATGCATATTTTTTTCTTAATTAAACCTGATAGTCCTATCCAGGCATTTTTTCTTTGTACAAGATGCCTCTGCTCAGGTACCTGAATTGAGGCCTAAGTATCAGAAAACAATTATTTTTCTTCCAAGCCCAACATCCAAAGAGTGCTGTAGCTTCACCCGCTCCAACAGCACATGAGGCTGTTCCCATGAAGTTGCCATCTTACATTATAAGTTCCTGATCTGATGTGGTGATCATCAGACTCTTAAGAAATAGTAGGAATTAAAGTTTTACTTTTACCTGGAAAGTAGTGACTATTCTTGAAAAATCTCTCTCAAAAGTACCATTCACCCTTACGACTGCACCAACACGTTAAAGCAAACAGAGAGAGAAGTTGCTTTCCCTCCATTAACTGGCCTTTACAACCTCATTGCTCAGCTTTAATAAGAGAGGATCCCATGCAGAGAATGAATCCAGAAGGAGTAGATGGAGGAGAACCACTTTTATGAGCTGTAACTCTATCAAACTCTTATGTGTAGTGAATTATTCTATGGCTCTTAAAAAGCAAAGTAAATATCTAAATGCTATAGCTTGCCCTTTATATGTTCTCCTTTCTAAGTGATTGCTATAGCTTGCCCTTTATATGTTCTCTTTTCTAAGTAATTTTTACCTGTTTTAATTCTGTTTAATATTATTGACTTAGTGAAGTTCATTCCATTACATATAAGTATCACTAAGAGTGGAAACTGGGTAAGGCTATTTCCTTAAACTTCTAGTTTTTTCAACAAAAATGTCATATGATGCGTAAAATACTAGCCCAGAAAGCTCAGCCATATCCTGTGCTGCATCAAAAGCAATGTAGGCAGCAGGTCAAGGGAGGGGATTCTGCCCCTCTATTCCACTCTGGTGAGACTCCACCAGGAGTACTGCATCCAGCTCTGGGGTCCCAGCACAGGAAGGGCATGAACCTGTTGGATTGAGTCCAGAGCAGAGACATTAAGATGATTAGAAGGATGGAGCACCTCTGCTAAGAGAAAAGGCTGAAAGAATTGGAATTGTTCAACCTGAAGAAGAGAAAGCTGCTGGGGAGACCTTATCACAGCCATTCAGTACTTGCAGGGGGCCTGTAAGAAAGATGGGGAAGAACTTTTGAGCAGAGCCTGTGGTGACAGAACAACAGGCAATGGTTCTAAATTGAAGGAGAGTTGATTCAGATTCCATATAAGAAAGAAGTGTTTTTTAAAATGAGGATAGTAAAACACTGGTGCAGGTTGCCAGAGAGGTCATAGATTCCCCTTCCCTGGGAACATTCAAGGTCAGGTTGGACAGGGCTCTGAGTAACCTGGTCTAGTGGAAGATGTTCCTACTCTTTGCAGAAGTTTTGGACTAGATGACCTTTAAAAGGTCCCTTCCAGTGCAAACTATCCTATGACTCTGTAGACAAGCTATGTCCAACAGTCCCTCATATTTCAACAGCTAAATATCCAGCCTCAGTAACTGGGAGAAAAAACCAAAGGACAGATAAAGTTTGTCATGACAGCAATGACAAAGTTACAGAAGCCAGAGATGAAGAGGCTGTACCACAGCAGTTCAAGATACACTGTATCCCAAATGTTTTGATATTGTCCAATAGAAAGACAAGCAATTAGTCTCCATTGGAACATCTGTCCACATAAGAAAAACTTCAAAATGACTACTATTGACTTTCCATTTAAAACTTGAAATAATGTTATTTTTATTTTAGAAGGAAGTCTTATTTTGAAGTAGAAAGATTATTTCTCTGTGTGTTTTAAAAAGAGAAGAATCTGGGCTCAGAAGATTTCATTACTTTGTACTTTACTACATAGCCATGGAAAACCCAGCTGCTTCTCATACTGGCAAATCAGCTAATCACTGTGAAATAGCAATTGTTTTGAATGGATAATTGACTACAGGTGCAATGAATTATACATCCATTTTGGGAACAAAAGACATAAAAAGAAATTGGAGTTTGTTTTGATTTTTTTTTTGTTGGGGCTTTTTTTTCTTGTTTGGGTGGAAGTTTGGGGTTTGTTTGTTTTGGGGCATTTTTTTAGGTTTTGTTTGTTTTGTGGGGGTTCTGTGGTTTTTTTGTTTGGTTTGGGTTGGGTTTTTTTTTATTTAAAACTCTTTCTTAGGCAGCAATCCTTTGGAAGCTGCAATTGCTGGCAAAACCTGAAGCATTGCCTTATGAAATGCACATTCCCTCTGCAACACTATAGGGAACAGCAAAATCAAAGCTTCTGTTCTTTTATGTTATTCTGAAGAAAAAGAAGGGACAGAGTTTTGAAGGGGAAAGGAAGATACAGGTATGCACTCTAAGGTCAACAGTCAACCTGGGGTATTTTCCTAGGCCACTTAATAACAAAACAAAACAAGCATTCAGAAAAATATTCATATCCTATGCTGCACTGCATTTCTAAATGACATCACCTCTAGGCCTGTCTCAAGGTTCCACACACTGTGCTGTGAAGTGACAAAGAGTTAACTAAATCAACTGAGTTAAGTTTAACAACACATACTGCATAAAAACATCCAAATGTGAACTAGAATACTATATGCTAGATGATACATGCAGATCAAGAGTTCTGAAGAGCTGAATAATCTGCACAAGAAGTTTCAAAATTGCTCTGCAACTAGAATACTATATGCTAGATGATACACACAGATCAAGAGTTCTGAAGAGCTGAATCATCTGCACAATTATACATTTAAGAATAAACATCCCCTACCTTGCAACATACAGTATATTTAGGATGCCACACAACATCTGTTCAGCTTCAAAAAGCAACCTCACACCACAGTTCAGCAATAGGTTGTAAATCAGCAGCTCCATTCCCAGAAAGAACCAAGTCAGGAAAAATCTCACCTTCATAGCTGGAACTAGTAGGGAACTTTTATCTTTGCCCAAAAGGTATCATGAAAATGCTAGCATTGATCACTTCATCAAAACCTTGAGGGAGAATTATCTTTGCTTAATGAAGTCCAGTGGACCTATACCTGGTATATATTCCGGCTGTGCCTGCCACTTAAAGAATTAGCAGTAACATTCTGGACAAGACATGGTGTGTCAGATCTGAGGGAAGCTCTCCAGCAGAGGACTACCACTACTTTCCAACAGTCTACTGCTCTTTGATTTTCCTTGGCCATTCCTTACTCAGAAGCGGTTTGAAGGGTTGATTCCCACTGACACACAGCAAAAGCACATACGCACATTAACAGCTTGATTTCACAGTTGCTTTCATTATTCTGTTTCTATTCTGCTGCCTCTCATCACCTACAAAATCCCTCAGGGAATATACCCCTATCTCCCCTCCTTTTCTAGGGTCAGTCTGGTGCTGTCTATTCATTCCTTTGGATGTCAGAATAACCAGGGAAAGTTACTGAGAGCTATGTGTGGTATGTTGCACTGACAGCCACTCAGTACAACATACTTTCCCCAAGGCACAAGGTGCAGCAAAAGTCAGGCAATTCCTTCCCTTTCTCATTAGTACTGCAGCTCTGAAGATTTAATCTACTAAACTTCTGAAGTGCAGGGCCAGCATACATTGGTATGAAGGCATAGACTAATACTGGAATTGACTGCTTCAGATCAGTACCCTTTCTCCAACAGTGGCCAAGCATAAATAGACAGAGAAAAGACAGAAGAGAGCAAACCTTTGTAATACTTCTCTTGAATATTCTTCCAGATGGTAGCTATGCTCAGTTCAAGGATTTCCCAATCCTCATGACATTTGTCTATCTAGTGACCTTCAGTGGGTTTCTCTAACAAGTACTTGAAACTCTATCACATATCATGTAATGAAGTGTTCCTTTGGGAAGGAATTCCACCACTCTATTACTTGTTGCTTTAAGAACCAAGCTGACTAGAGTATTTTCTTGCTTTTCTTTTGGCTTGAAAAAGTATAACACTGCTGAGGAGAAAAAAAGCAATGCTGTTTCTCACATTGGCCGAGCTGTCCATCTAGTAATGAAAGAGAAGAAGTGGGAGGGGAAGAAAATGGAAGGGAAGAACTAGCAATAAGAGGATGAAGAAAAAAGAAAAAAATGGGAAGGTAGTTTCCTGAGCTGAATATTTTAGTCAGAAAGATAAAGAATAGGACAAATATCTGGACTGTCTTTTGGGTTTAATACACTAGAGTAAAAGTGAATGAGAAGTTTTCACTAAAGTCTTCAAAGAAAGGTTATTCCCTATCGTGCAAAAAGCATTTACATGCACGCCTCATATTAACTCTAATGGGAACTAGACATGCAAATCTTCTCAGAAAACTCCCACTGAGTTTTGTGCATAAATCCTGCAAGAAAGGGTAGGTTAATAGGCCCATGGGTATAAAACAATTGCATGCTTATTAACCTCTGGGTTTTTCTTGAAAATAACTCTAATGACTACTGCTTTTTTTGCAGAATCATAGGGTTGTAGTTATGTTAAATTACCCCTGTGCCATTAGGTAGAAGGTGGTGCTTACAATTGGTAAACCACATAGCACAGGATTTAGTCAAAACTGGTCATCATCTACTTTATATCTGATGTTGGCTGGTGAATTTCACCCAAACTGTTCAATAATTTGATGCATTTAGTACTTTTTCCTCAAACTCAATTACTTCAAAAATACACACATGGCTATTCATATATATTTATGAAAAAAAAAAAAGATTACTTATATCTGCAGTGCCTAACCTCGTTCATACCTGTAAATAATCGTTGATACTGAACATATGTCACTTATATGTCCTCTTTCAAATGATTTGTCTTAACTTTTGGAAAGTAATTGTTCACATCCTCCTCTGGTGTGAAGCCAAAGATCACCAGCTATCTGTGCCACTCCTTCAGCCACTACCTATTAGCACCAGAAGACTCCTTGTTGGGTTTGTCAGTGAGATCCCACTCTCTCTGTAGGCCACTGACTGCATTCCTTAAACTGCAGATTATTACATCCTAAATTGCAAGAATGCCTCACACTCCTATGCCACCTTCAAATTGAGAAGATGAACCATGGTAATTACATAGTCTCCAACACCACCTGGAAGCAGGAAACTGCTTTTACAATCAATTTAGAGAAAATAAATCCTCAGGGGTTAATTAACTAGTGCAGTGCTGCTCAGGATGTTTAGTCATAGAGCCTTGGACACAATACATAAGTTGATCTAACCATCTTTCTATCCATATTCAAGCTTTATTTTGATATTCTCTTTTATATTTTACTACTGCTCTTGCAGCTGGCAGGGATTTTGCCTGTCACAAGTGACCAACTCACTAATGAGTCATGCATTTGCTTGGTCACCTTAACAGACTTGGTGCTTCTTGGGCTGCTTAGGAAAGCAAGACCACAGAGAAATGTCACTGTTTCACATAAAGTAAGAAGGTCCAGGATTTGATTGTGACTAAATCTGGAAAGCAGAGCTGAAAGGTACAAAGAATCTAGAAAGCTGAATTCTGCCTTGATTTATATTCCCGTGTCTGTACATTTTATGGCTATGGGTATTATATTGTGTATCATCAAGATTAACTAAATGTCGACTCCTTCACTGTAATTTCCACAAAGATGATAACAGAAGAGAAAGAAATTAAGAGAATTCAGGACATTTAGGCTGAATATCACTTCAATTTGCTAACAGTGAGTTCTGCTGGATCTTTTTCAGACAGAACTGCTCTCCTATTTAGGACAATTCTGCAGAAAGAAAATTAAGAAAGTAAAAGAGCAAGGACATATGGACTTTCTTTTTTGGGATGGGAACTGCGCTGGCTGTTCGCTGTAACATCTAGTAGCTTCTTAATCTGTACTGCTTCTGCAGTCACTAGATTGCTGCTGAATTTGATAATGGAACATTGCAAGTAAGAATAAACATAAATCTGTTGACTTTTTCGCTAAGTGCGTAAGTCAGCCAAGATCTCCACACCACGGCAACTGGCTTGGAACAGAAGGTGACAAACTACACAATATCCCTAGGAAACCAGGCTGCAATCTGTAGGTGTACAGTGTCACAGTGCCTGGGTCTTTCTGGCTTTGGGACATGCTTTCCTTGAGGAAGAGCCCTGTGGACCCTGAGAGTGCATGCCTATCAAGAGCTCTGATCAAAGTTTAGCAGGAGTCAATTGCCAATCTGAAAACACTGCTGACTTTATTTGCAATCAGCTTTAATGCAAAAAAACATCATTTCAATTCATTATTCCTGAAGCTGTTGTAGCTTTTGTGCCTTCTAGTGTGCTTGCAGTTAACAGCACCACAATTTACAGCTTTTCCTTGAGTACCTCCACGCTCCCATACACTGTCGGAACGTGCTTAATGGAAGTCATTTCTGCAGAAGATAAGAACCACTTTTTCTTTACAGGGGCTTTAAATTGTAATGGTATATTAAACCACAGCTATGGATTGGAAGGGAAAAAAACCCCACGACGACATGATTAGGCATTGCAACACTCAGTAAAACTGTTACTTATAATGAGTAAGAAGATGAAGATGTACAAATAAAAGCACAGCATGTTTTCTTTGAACGCCCTTATTAATGAGAGGGACTATGGGGCTTCAGTATTAAACAGCCGATGAACGGCAGCCATTTACATCCAAACAAATTGATCCTAGCAAGATTAGCAGAGCTGGGGGACAGATTTCAAGCCTCTCATTACTTTATATGGAGACAGATCTTAGACAGGACTACCTCCTCACCTTCATTAGTGTTATCCGTGGGCAGTGTCTTAGAGGTGATTTCTATGCAATCTGGGGATCTCAAGGAGGCCAAGGGACTTAGGTGCTGAAGGGGAATGGGCACTTTGTTCCCACTGATCTGCAATGTGGCTGGAGCATCCATCTTCCATCAATTTTTAAAATAAGCCCAGGTTTTTCATTCTTTGAAAGGAACTAGTATGAATGCATTTGCTGGTTGTCACACCACTGGCAACTGTACTGAGTTTCTATGAATTGCTGAAAATACTTGACTAGTGCATTTAAATTATATTTTGAGGTTTTCTTTTTCCAAAATAATTATGCATCAGAATCAAGAGTTTTGCAGCAGCAAATGTGGGAATAGCTGCCAATCTCCTGACATGTCTATAGCAAAAGTTGAGTAAAGCAAGAAAATTAAGAGAGGTTTCAGTGGTGGAGGGTTTGGGTTTGGTTTTTTAGGTATACATAGAATGAAAACTGTGGAAAAGACAGGCCAAAATAAGACAATGGCAGGTAAGTTTCCAACCCTAAAACCCTGAAGTTTTTATAGTCACCCTACACCCTGCCTTTTGAGCTAAACCCCATAATATTAATCTATATAAGGGATTCACATAGATGGTTTGTGGGAAGCTGAATGGGCTTTCACTGCAAAAAAATATTTCTCTTTTCTGGTCTGTGTAGGAGGAACCAGTTATTCTTTCCTATTTAATGAGCATATTCACTTAGAATGTGCTGACTTTTCTTGGATTCGCAACTAACAGGCAATATAACAGTTTCATCAAATCCAAAATGAAATGTGCAATTTAGAAAGCTAAATAGAGCAATGAAATATGTGATTATATAATAGAAAATAATGATTTGAGATCCTCCATCCTGTTCAGCTGTCAGTGAATTTTGTTTGTAACATACAGTCCAAAGTAATTGTTTTCTAAATACACTGTACATGTAGGACACCATTTAATACATTCAGTTTTGCCCATAATGTTTCTGTAACTTTAGTGCATAATCATATATGCAGAGCCAGACAATGTCAAGTCTGAAACACCTTAGACACTGGAAGGTCTGCTTGGAAAACATTGCATTGTACCTTAGAAGACTGCAAGACTGTCTTAAGTGGCCAGAACAACAGAGAAGAGAATAGGTGAGAGAACATCATAGGAAGGTTTTCTGGGATCTATACAGAGAGATTTTCTTACATTATGGTTTACAACTATAATTTCAATATACAAAAGAAGTGAAAAATGAGTGCCCTGGTCTCAGTAGTAAATATCCATGAGTATTTGAGTTTTATAGTCAGCTTCCATCCAGAAATTTCAAGGTTCTGTTTTCTCCTTCTTTCCTCATTCCCTCTTTCACATCATTGATTTGAGCTATTGGTACAAACTATATTCTATCTCTGTGGTCACATTAATAAATTTGACAAACTGAGTTTATATTTCGGGAGGATTTTCCTAAGGTTACCATCTTTTCTGAAGCCTTTTCCTTACAGTCTCTGGCTTCAAATACACAGGACTACTATTCCATCACTTGCCATTCTATATGAGCCAATACACAGACATATTCTAGGATGTTGTGATCTAGGGCCTATTTCTATCAAAACAATTCTAACTGTGAGCCAAAGCAGTCCTACTTCCTACATTCTTAACAGAGACAGCTCATAAGCCATAAGCCACTCAAGGGGAGAAAGCAGAAACAAATAAAGTTGAAAGTCAATATAAGTAAGTTTAAAGCAAAGAAGCCAAAGCATTAGAGATTTAGGGAAAAAAACCCTAGAGACATGTCAAAACAAAAAAGCTAATGGGAAAAGCAAATGAGGAAATGGCAGCTCTGCAAGATCAAGGGTCAGCCCACTGCAAGGAGCTCTGGAGACTGACACTTCCCCACATAACAAGTGCCTGACCAGCCAAGACTCTGTGCATGACAGCCTTAGGAGTGACAAATATATTATTGCTCAGCCTAACAGCATGTTCATCTTAGCTCATTACTGGGAGCATTAGCAAAAGCTAGGTATTTACTGTGTTATCATGGTGTACTCACAAGCATACCAGGCTGCTTTCAAACCTCCAAGCCTTGCCAAAGATGCCCACATAAAAGTGACCTATAGACATGAGGATTGCAGTGTGACAGAAGGAAATAATAACCTCTCCTTAAATATTTAGTCAGCTGCATTGCATGTTTCTATCTCTCTCTCTTTCCATGGTCTATGATGAAAACAGAGGTAATGGGATGACTTAGAAACAATTTAATGGTAAGGTAAGTATCTCATTTGAGAGATTTGTTACCCTATTTCTTCTCCCGAAGAGAGATTTGAGAATATTCTTATAAAGAGATGGAGAAATTGGCTCATTAAAAAGGCGAATTATCAGCTTGGGTTCACTAAAAAGGAGTACTGTCAGAAGAATATGACAGAGTGCATTGATGAGGACATCAGGACAGAAACCAGTCTGATGTAATATAACCTGTAATCCAGAAAGTCTTTTGACAGCATTTTTTTATGGGAAGTTAAGCAGAACAGGCCTTGTTTCTGGACTAGAAGTCAGAGCAATAATCTGTGTATAAAGCTGACTGCTGAACTGAAAGGCATTTGTAAATAGTGGTAAATCTAATTTTTAATGGGGAGATGTGATCTCTAGCAAAATGGAGTAGTAGGCCTAGTTTTACTTACCAGTTTTAATACATTAACAATCTGAATAGAGGAACAGGTTTATATGCTGATTCTATGCAAAAAAGACATTGCAATCTTATTCAATTATATAAATATTAACACTTTCTTGTAATTGTATCATAAACTACAAAACTTACCTGATAAAGGTTAAAAGCAGCAGACAGGTTGGCAAGATTATCCTCCTTTCCTTTAAGACTAGAAACTTACCTGATAAAGGTTAAAAGCAGTAGACAGGTTGGCAAGATTACCCTCCTTTCCTTTAAGACTAATGTAATAATTTTTGCCCTTTCAAAGACAAAGAGCCTATTATAGCTGTGGTTACATAGCACCTTCAGGATTTGTGACTCTGAACTTCTGAAACTTGTGACCAGATAAGGTACACCTGTGGAATAGGAGCCTTATTTAAGTATTTTAAAATAGAAGCAAATAATCCTGATTCTCAAATACCTAAAAGGGTGTTAGCTCTCTGATAATTGTTAGACAGGTTGCAGCTAAATCTTGCATGTTTTAAAGGAGATTAAAGAGAGCCAGGCAGTGCACTGTGTTGCAGTATTGATGCTTCAAGAAATGCCATAACATAGAGATGTCTCTGTGAGTTTGTTCATTACTCACAGTGGTTCTTCTGAATAGAATCATAAGTCATCTGTTACTCATAAGAACCTCTTTTCTATCCATGCAAAGTCCATACGCTCTCTGCCACTGGAGGTGGACAATTTCCATGGTGCTGTGTTCCTTTATAGGGAGGGAAGATTCCTGGAGATCATACAATCAGGAATAGACTTAAAGAAGACAAAGAGGATTGAAACCACCTACACTTCCCTCTTCTCCCATTTCTGCAGCCACTACTATGTTCAGCTCGGAAGAGATGGGGAGAGTTGCAGTGAAGAGGTCAGAGAGGAACCATCTGTTGAGGCAACAGGGCCGTGGAAACAAAAAAAGAAAACCAACACCTGTTACACTCAGGCAATTTCAGGATAAATACAGATTGCTGCCAAGTCCGAATGTGTGCAGGGAAATTAGTATAGTACTTGTTTAAATTGGTTACATACTCGAAATCCACTAGTTCAAAAGGGTAGAACTTAATCAGAATTTCTGTCAGAAGAGTGTCAACCTTTGGTACTGTTAGAGCAACAGGTTATAAATAAAGATAGAGAATAAAGATAATTTTATACATGGATATAGTAGACATTTTATTGTACTATTTTTGCAGATTTAGATGCTATAGAATTGATACAGCTTAGATGACCTCTTGACTCCAAAGCTGACTGAAATAGTGTGCAAGTGAAGAATAGACAAATTGAGATGGTTTGCTTTGCCAGGAACTCAGTGGTCTCAGTCAAGGTTTAAGTGAAAAGTTGCCCATGGTCCAGAAAATCATAGTCCCCAGGAAAATACTGGGCATCACATGAGGGCACTCAAGGCCTATCTGGAGGCTCCAGTTCTCTCTGATGACAGATGTAAATCCTTCAAGTTTTTAAAATAGGGATAATAGGATGCTCTGTGAGATTGAAAAATGTAATTGGGAAGGAATGATAGAATGATGCAGGGTAATTGTTTTCTAGGTAATCAAGGACATAGTTCTGCCAGCTGAGCCACTGAAGTGAAGTGACAATACAATCTTTCACTAATTTAAAGTCTGATTCCATTGTGGAGCAATTAATTTCTCAGTTCACAAACAAAAGGTTGACACTCAGATCCCAGCAGAGAAGGGAGCATGATTTAATCTTGCCTTGAAAAATTCTTCTTACCCATTCAACCAAGGGACTTTGCTTCTTGGCAGACGTGCAACTATGATTAGTTTTTAATTATCAGTATAAATGACAAACAAGCATAGATGGTGCTTGGGCTCGCCCATTTCCCTGTCAGATTTTCAGGGCTGCTTTAATCTCACCTATTATTACATGTTGTGCACAACACTGAATACACAGAGTGGGTTTCCAAAGCATGGAACCTGAGGATATAGGACACCAGCATATGTGGGTAGTATTGGCCACAGGCCTCACTGAACATGGACCAGCAACTTGCAAAAGGGGAGTGAGTAATGGGAAGACTTGATAAAAAGGGAAATGTTTATATATGAATACATATATCTCCAATTAGTCAACTTGTTTTTCTGCCAACCAAAGGAGCATTTAGTGCCACCCACCTCTGCAAAAGCAAACTGTAGTTCATGAAACAGTTTCTGCATTTGATAATGTTCTAGTTCCCAAATTCCCTAGCAGTGGAGCACATGGCAGTGCACCACGCAGAACAGCAGCAACAACTCTATTGCCACTGCCATAAACTAAGTGGGTAGAAGCTTTTCTGAACCCACTTCCTTATTGCAAGACTGAACATACATACAATTTCCAAAAGAATACTAATACCAAGTTAGCTTAACCATAAGGCCAAGATAGCTTTTGGGATTCACTCAAGCAGCGTCAAGATGGAAACAACACATTTTGGGGAAATATAGTACTAAGAGAAAACGTTAATTTTTTGCCCCCCATTCAAACTAGGGAGAACTAGCTGGAAAGTCTGAACATTTGTAAGATATCACAAAAGACAGCTGCTAAGTAAAGGATGGTATGAAACCAGGAAAGTAAGGATCAATGGACTTAAACAAAAATAAACTCAAAAACTGTCAGGAAGATTTTGTTAGGAACATAATCCAAGGGATAAAGGTGTACTGTTTGAGAGCTGGCACTATTGAGAGAGACTTTATTAAAGACACAGTGATGAAGTGTCCCAGTGCAGATGAAAGATAAGAAGCATTATAAGAGAATATTACAACTGTATCTGAAGCTTATTAGAGGTCTGAAAGCTACAGATGACTATAAAAGAGTAGCACAAGCATGAAAATATACAATAAAAAAAGAGTAAGCTAGCAAAAGACATAATTAAATAAGCAAAATATGTGAGAAGCAAAGGGAGGCAAAGGAGACTACAAACCCATGCCTGCCAGGAAAGGAGAGCAATAAACAGCTGTTGTGAAGAAGGCTGGTTTGATATTGCCTCTTGTTACATCTTCAGGCAAAAGGTGAAGAACATTTAGAGATGAATTAGATACACTTGCATAAGTGATGTATCATGAAATCCACCAATATTTAAAGAACAGTCTTAAAGCAGTTAGTGTCAGAAAGTGATGAAGGGTTGAGAGAGCCCAAGAGACTGAAGGAGGAAAAGTAAAGCTTAGAAGCAGCTCAGAAAACTACAGAATAGTCAGAATGCCCTTTTTTTTAAAAGAAGAATTCTGAAACAAACCAGAATTGTGTACAGAACAAAAGGAGGACTGGGCCCACAATATTCTGTGTCTGTTTTTGGAAATGAAATAATATCTGCTGTGAGACAAGGGATGGTCCAGGTGAGCACAAGCAAAGCAGTGTAGATGCCCTTGAGAAAAGGACATTGCAATGGTCAACAAGTCTCAGCAAGAGCTTTGTCAGAAATGTAGCATTTCTTTTAACTAGCACCCACCTATAGTCTTTGTTTTCTTCCAAGTAGCTTTATTAATCTAGCCAAGAAAAACTGATTCTGGTCACCCTTTCCCCAGTTTGAAACTGGGTCTATTTTGAGGTACTGATCCTTAGCATCTTTCACTTTCTGACCTCTGTGGCTCTAGCTCTTGATAGAAATGCCAACGTGTGATGGGAGGATATATTACAATTTGTATTTCATCTTGCCAAAGGATGTTTTCTATTGTTGTTATTGTCATATAAATTAAGATTTCCACTAAAAGTGGCAATGATGAGCAAGACTAATAGCGCCATAAAAAAAATAAATTATTGTAGTACCCTTTTAAAACATTGATTTACAAGAACAATAAAATCTGATATTTTTTTTTGTGCTGCTTCAAAGTATCATTTGGTTTATTGTAAATATCAAGCAGTAGAAAGTTAATAACTCTCATATAATGAATGAAGCAAAAGATATGAAGAGACCATCATGAAACTTTGCATCTTTGCATCAGGGACAGCAATAATCATGGCCCACTCCTGAAAGAAGAGTACTGATTTATTGTTCAGGAAAATTTGGTGTGGATTTTTTGTCCTTCTTTTTTGTTTTATTTTAACACTTGGAAAAGTATCTAATTTAAATGCCAAATTTCTAGAATGACAATGGAAACAAAGGGTTTTCTGAAAGGTATTATGCTCATATAAGTTCTTAACTTAGGCAGTACATGCAGCTTTAAGGCATCCTGTACCACATCAGGAATGCTGTTTGGCTATAACTCTGATCTGTCAATAAATGAATTTGCCTATTCACATTCCCTTAAGAAATCACTCTGGTAGATTAATTTTGCACCAACAAGCTCTATGACAGCTCAAATGTCACCTGTTGTCCTGACCTGCTTAACTTTGTTCAGGTTAGGCATTGTCTGTCCTTCCATGGCCAACGTAAAGCTGGCATAAAGCTTAAAGCCCACATAAGCTCTTGCTAATATGGCAGCAATGTGACAGAAATTCAACACTGAATCTGGATCAAAAATTGTACTGCTGAGCTATCCATTCATGCACACACCTGGTATTAATGATCAGAGACATATGGCTTAGGAAGAAGGCTAGCAGTGTGTGAATTAGGTAAAGTCAAAAAGAAAAGAGTTGCAAGCAGTTTCATACCCAAAAGGTGGTAGCATTGGGAAATGGGTTGAGATGACAGTTACAGGACCATGCAGAAGCTGATAGGCAGAGCCATACAGCACATGCTGTCAATTGGCAACATCATATGTCTCCATGTGTAGAGCACTAGAGAAACAAACAGTAGTTTGCACACAGAAAGTGTTGCTGCCCAAGAAACCACCTGAGAATCTCTTTAGAGAGTTGAATATAGTTTAGCAAACAATTCCCACAAACTCTCAGCTTTGCATAGGCAAGGTAAAGACCTTTCCTTTCAAACAAAACCAGGTTGTCCTTGGGCAGAACAATCTGAAAAGTGATGGGTTCTGCAGCAATTCGTCTCCTACATTCAGTGGTGCTGAGATGTGTTGCAAAAAGACCCTTACTGTGCTCATTCAGCAAACCCTGAGAGCTTCACTGCCCTGCCCACACCACACAGTGTTGTTCTTGCATACAAGGGACTTATCAAAGACCTGATGAGTACATCAAGGCAGACAAAGATGTAGCCCTCTTTACTGTAGGATCTGAGCACTGATATCTAACATATATCCTCACAACACTCCTAGAATATAGCACCTGAGGCACTAGTTGTTGTATTGCTAGAAGTTGTATGTTCAAAGGTACGACAGAAACTACTAGGTGGGTAGTTTTTGAAGCTCTAGACCTTCAATTTACATGCCACAGTCAGTCTCAAAACTTCCTTCAGGCAGCTAGAGCTTCACGTTAGATGACACAGTCTCAAAACTTCCCTCTAGCTACTCCTCTAAGACTTCTGATACTTGAAAAGTTGTCTAAGTTTCTACAAGTTGATACATACAAAACTGACAAGACACTGAAGCCACAACATACCTAATTATGAGCTGGTTGAGTTGTTTGGAGCTCTAATTCAGAACCTGGAAGCTATGAAGGAAGATTTCCAGATGAGACTTTTCTCCACGTCAGAGATTTCTAAATGTAGGTGCATTCCTTTGTGCAGACTTCAGAGATGCATGAAACTGAGGCTGAAGGGATTCATAGTGAAGTCTTCTACATTTCAGCTACAAACCTGTAAGTGATCTCTTCCAACCTTACCCATTCTATGATTCTGTGGTTACTGAATTAAGAATGATAGAATGATTTGGGCTGGAAAGGGCCTTTAGAGATCATCTAGCATAAGAAGTCAGCTTGAACTTGACATATCCAGGTATTTAATTGAAGAGTCTTGAAGAGAAAAAGTAAAAGGTAGCAATGTGGTGATGTAGCAACTCTCAGACTGAACAGAGTTAAAAATCTCCATGCTAAATCAAGTAGAGCTGAATTCTGAAGATGCCTCACTTGAATTTCAGTTAAGTGCTGAGCAGCAGGTATATTAGCCTGCGTTGAGCCTTGTGCTGCAATGACCAAATAGTTTCCTTTATTAAAAGACAGATCACTAAGTTTCTGAAAAACCTTATTAGAGGTAACAGCATTAGCATCAGATGCATTGGCATGTCTATGAAATAAGCATGATGCTGCTCAGAAATGCTAATTCAAGTGCCCAAAGCCATAGGGCCTCACTGAGATAGTCTTGAATCCAGGATACCAAGCCCTGCTTCACTGAAGGGTGATGCCATTCTCCATTTGATCTGACAGCACTAACTCCTTGTGTTCAGTAGCATGTACACACTGTTTGCAGTGCAAATGCATCAGCATGGGCAGGATAAATAGCATGGGGCAGTGTCAGAAAAGAATATTAAGCTTCCTTAGTCCCGATGTTTGCCACTCTCTCTGCTGCACTATTCTCCTGCAAGAGCATGGGGAATGGCCAGGCTTCAAATACAAACCCTCACATACCTCCTTGCAACCACGGGGGTAGAACTTAGAAATGAACCCTGAGGCATGGCATAGTTGCAACGGCAGGAGAAGTAACAGTGGAATGGTGTCCTTTTAGTGGCCCCACTCTTCCCTTGCTGCGGTTCCCAGACCCTGGCAATAACTATAGCCTGAACACAGCACTGCAAAAGAAACATGTTTCTACAGAGGAAATACTAAAGTGAAGCAACATCCTGATAGCTCATAAATCCAGTGCTCATGTGTTTGACTGAATTTAGACAACTCTAATAGGCAAGGGCTGTTATTCTTTGACAGTAGTGCATACACAAAGCTCTCAACAAGTGAATACTTCTGCTCTTTCTGACTTACTGTGCATGCATGACCTTCTCTCTAAACTTGACAGTAAATATTCTGTTTGTTTATTTGCTAGAATAAAATGGAAGTACTAAGCTCAAGGCTGCAACATCAGTATAAGAGAGTCAAACTTGTTCAGAGAACATGCACAAGGATGTAGTAGATAAAGACAACAATTTAGAGTGAGGGAATATAAAAAAGAGTAGAGAGGAAAGGTTTTTAGTTACCATTTTATATGCTTATATAAAATGCATATAAAACACACTCTTTTCCTGCTGGAACCTAGCTGTCAATGTAGGTACTTTCCCAGTCTTGCTCAGGTGCTGTTTACATAAGCAATCACTGACAATCCCAGCCCTAAGAATCACCATAAAAATATAGACAGATGCT
This sequence comes from Acanthisitta chloris, assembly GCF_000695815.1. Classification (NCBI taxonomy): domain Eukaryota; kingdom Metazoa; phylum Chordata; class Aves; order Passeriformes; family Acanthisittidae; genus Acanthisitta; species Acanthisitta chloris. The sequence continues at coordinate 79,239 of NW_008656641.1, read as the reverse complement.
TAAACATTTGCCAACCTGCTAACCTACTGGCAAAATAAGCACAGAAGTGTGTAATATGATACCATACAGATTGTCAGGAGTAGTTAGCTTCATTTCTTAAGACTTCAGCAAACAGGGCGATATAGGAGCAATGCTATCCTGCCCTATGTGGAGCGGAAAAATGAGATGAGGTTGCATCAGTCTGAAAGGCAGCAGAGTTTACGCCGAACTGCTACACCTCTCAAGGCCGACCAGCACTAGGTGGCACTGGTGGTATTCACACACGTTTCCATCTGCCTTTGTCTGAAAAGGCATCCACCGGTACCTCTCGACTTTCAGCAAGCAAGAACGTGGTGGAAAACAAGTATTTCTCTCAGTGGTTTATACGCCAAAGATGAGGAAAAAACCCCAAACCTTCTGTCATATTACACGAGGCTGAAGAAACACTGACTGACCCTCCCTTTTTCCCTCAGCACTCTTTGGGTCTTTAGCTTGTTAACCTCACTTTCATGGTATTTAATGATTACAAGCTAACTGATAGAAATACTATGCTCCACATAATGGTGTCTTTATAACCATTGATTATGCTGCTGTATTACATGTGAGAAGTGCCAAAGGGCTGGATTCTGTCATGGTAAGCTATCAGTGCTGATTGATGGCATCAATATCCTTACCTTAAAGTGTAGACTTATTTGAAAGTGTTAAGACTACACAGGGGGTAGCAGCATCACAAATTATCCTCCTCTAAACTGACTTTAGAAACTCCCTAAAGGTTGCTTGTCAGTATGTTTACTTGCTCACAGATTCAAGAAAACAAAACTATAATGAAGTAGCAATAAAAGGAAAAGGAAATGGTTTTCCTTGGAGACCATGCATTAAAGCAAATTGAGGCACAGCTTTAAAACTGTACAAGAAAAATCATTTGGGTGTGACCACGACAATCAAAACACCAGCAAGGAAAAGTTAGCAAGCTTTGTAATGAAGGTCAGCACTCAGCCACCCTGGTTTAAGCTTAACTTCTTGCTCTGAGTTCTAGGAAAAAACAAACCACAAAACAGGGTAATTCAGAGAAAGAAGAGTTTACTTAATCTAAAGAACATAAGGTAATTGAGCCTTTTTCATTATAAATGTGCTCAAAGTTGCTCTTTCCAGTCAAAGCGCTTGTGAAGCAGTAGTGGTTTCAGCCTGTGAAACCTTACTCAACAACGGCAGTTTGAGCAGAGAGTTCATCTCTGCATGACACACAACCCAACCATGTGGGTTTTTTTGCTTCTACCTTGTAGAGACCACACAGGCTCAGCACAGTCCCTGTTCCTGCTGCTGAGAACCTGGTGCTAGCAATTCCTAACTTCATTTTTAAGAGATGAGATGTGCAGGTTGAAGAGGTTCAGGGCAGAAAAACAACTTGAAGCACCTTTTGTAAATCCCTACTTGAATAGTTAATTTCCTTTAAGATGAAAGCTGAATGAAAGTACTGTCCATGACACATCTAAAGGTCCACCTCTGCCTCCTCCTGATCTGATCAAGCTGGAAGTTTCCCTGAGATACTGGCTCTCTAAGCACACAGGTGCACAATTGTACTTTATATCCAACCTTGCAATTGTCTTTTCTTGTTTTTCACATTTCTGCAAAATCCCAAACCACCCTGTGCTTTGTGAGGTCAGTCTATCCTTCATTTAGAGACAATACCAAAAAAACGTGAGTCAGAGACTCTGATCTTCCAAAATCTGTTTTGAGTCAAAATAAACAGCAAATGGACCCAAAACATTGATTTATATTCCCTAGCACATCTGCAAATCAAGATCCCTCACGTGAAAGATCCTCTTACTTCCAAGTCTTTCCAAGTTCTCTCTGTCTGAGAGAACACAGCTAGCCAGTTTGAAAATTTTACTCTGTGTGATTTCTAGGTTCACTCTCACCTCTTTTCAAGTCTTCTCTGTCTTCAAGTTTTCTGTCTTCAAGTATCTGTTTAACAGGAAAGCGTACAGGAAATAGAGCCAGACTTTTATTGGAGGCATGTAGTGAAAAGAACACATGTTGGGAAATGCAAAATTCTAGTTTTTCAACATAAGAGGGGTCAGACACTGGAACAGGTACCCAGAGAAGCTGGGGAATATCCAAATTCGGAGATGCTCAAAACTCAATTGGTCAAAGCTATTGAACCAAGTTCCAGTTCTAGCTGAGCCCATTTTGAGTTGAGAGCTAGACTAAATGACCTCCAGAGGTCCTTAGCAGTACAACATTTTCCATGATTCTAAGTTTGTGTCACATTTGTTAATATAAATTATATTAAATGTTGCATAAAAGTTATAAATTTATGATGCTTTTGTATATGTGTGTAGACATATTTGTATACCCCATTCTGTTGTACTTAACTAAGGATTATTTGCAAGACAAAAAAATTGGATCTATTACCTTCCTACTTCTTTCAGTAATGACTAAAAATATTATATCCATGCTACCTAAGGGTATGCTCAGTTCTAGGACCAGAATCGATCAATACTTGAACTGAAAACTGCTGGGAAACTGCCTCAGGGTTAGATGCAGCATTTATGCTTTTTCTTCAGCAGTGCAAGAAGTGACTTCTTGACACTGGAGAAAGGGGCACCAAAAATATTGCCTATGTGTGTCTTATTGACAGAGAGCACCTCAAAATTTCTTTGCGTGCAAAAGATTTAATATTGGTGCCCTGACAAGAATGAAACACAGTTGTTCCTGTATGTCCTTCCCACCCTACCCTTTCCCTCTGCTGGGTTTCAGGCAGCAAAAGCATTCTTCTCTACAGAGGAAAGTGGAGGGAGAGAAAATCCACAAAAAAAATAAATCAGGAAATCCCTTTCCATGTTTCTTTTACAGGTGATATTCCAATGTAAGCCCTCTTGACAGAGTCAAGAAGCTGAAGGAATGTTACATCTCTGTTGTGACCCATTCCCACCTCACCTTCTCCTGTCCCTTGTTTCTTTGGCTGTTAAGGGAAGCACTGCAGTGTGCATCTTGTAGCCAGGTATCATGCATTGAAGTGACTTAAGTGAGCTATACTGATCCTAAAGCTGCTTTATGGCAACCTAGAAGACCTGAAAAGGCCTGAGAATAATGATCCTTCAACCATTTAATAAAAAACTCATAAACCATTTTAGTGACGTGCTGCAGTACATCTGAGTAGCCTTGTTCTTCAGAAATGTGCTGTGAGAGATTCTTCTCCCCTTAGCCCTGCTCTTTCAAGCACTTCTCTGTCCAGCAGCGTGTTTCATTTTGCTTCATCTTACATAACGTGACAGAAGTGGAGATGACAGCCCAGCCCTAGAAACTGAAATTAGTTTCCTGAAAAACATGCCTCAACTGACTTATTATTATGATTATAGATCATGGAAATTCACTGATTACTGCAAATGAGGAAGATACAGTAAGCTTCCACCAAAGGGATACAGTAGCTATAAACAGGCTGGCACAAGCAAATAAATGCACCCTGAGATTAGCATTCTGAAAGCAATGGAGCAAGGAAGATATGAGAGGGACTAATCATTCACAGACAACAAACTATTTTATTTGGTCCATAATGAGGCATTTGAGGGTGTTTTAAAGTTTCAGATTGTCACCGAGTGAACTATTCTCCTATTAATCTGTTAGAGAATTGGTAAACAGCCACAAAAGCAGCAGCGCATGCCTACGGCATTAGAGGGAAAATTGCCTACAGATTACAGTAACAACTATTTTCCAAAGGTTGGAAGAACACCCGAGAATACTACCTCTGCTGATAACACTATCTCTGCAAAGGAGCAAATGCTCAGCAATTATCTACAGCACCAAGAATGGCCACATTTTTCTGAGTGCCTCTATAAAAGCAGCCAGGGACCTGGTTTATGAGATACAAAACAGCCAGGTAGAGAATTACCAAAAGAAAAAGCCCAAGTGTTAATTTTGCCTGAAGAATGCTAGAGGAAAGGAAAGAAATGGAAGCTTTATTCATTTTATGCAGGATGGGTTTTTTCTTTAATTTTTTTTTCTTTTAAACCTTAGCCCTCCTACATCCCTTTTCCATATCCAGGCACTTGTAGGGGTGTGCCTTGTCTGGGAGGAGGTGGATTCTCCACAGTTAGGTGGGTCAGGATGTCACACTGTGGTGGCCAGACTAGATTATCCACAAGGCGTTTTAATGAGTCTGTGTATTTTGTTCTCTTTTCCTTACACCATGTCACAGAAGCACTCTGCCAGAAGCTGGGGGTTTTTAAAGAGTTCTCCTGAAAAACACTTTAAAAGCCTTGTCTCTGTCTTTGCAAAGCATTCTCGGAGCTATGAGGGCTGCTGAAGAATCTGAAAAAAAAAACCCCAACAACCCCAAAATATTAATCAACACAATTTTCAAAAGAAACAGAAAGGATACTCATTTGTTTTGGTGGAGGTTTTTCACTTGTGGGGTTTTTTATTTTTTTTTTTAGACTAGGGCTCAGAATTCAGACAAACTGGCTCAAATTATGCACTGGTGTGAATTGGTGTGGCAGCAGCACATCCTGCATCTTTCAGACTTGAGCAGGGGTCAAAACACGCGTATGCATGTCTGTGAGGGGCTGTATGTGCATATTGGTGTGCACACACCATTGGCAACACCTCCCTTATTACTAAGGTGGTTTTAGCCTCTGTTCTCCATGATCTGGTGAGAACAGGCACTACAGTGGGTGCTGGCATTGGGACAGAAGTCACCCTGTGTCTGCCAGAGAAACTTCAGTGTAACTGCACCTTCCTGCATCAACCAGCGCTGCACCACTGCTGGATGGTGGAATTACAGCTATCAGGCATCTCCAGCCTACCTCCTCTCCACTTTTAACAGGTTTATCATTGCTGTCCCTTTTTCCTCTTAACAGGATATAAAAGGAAGTAGAACAGCTACCCTATATGACGTATAAGTGGTATATCATTCATTCTCTTTAAGTATCTTTACAGCTTCTACAATACACTGAGAGTTGCACTTAGTACTTTAAATGAAAGATCCGTTTTTTCCACTGTGCTTTGTTCTTAGGACACTTCAGACTGTCTACACCAAGGAAACCCTAAAAGTGAAGAGTTTAGATAAGCAGAGGCCAGAACCATCAAAACTGTGCCCTACACACCAAGTCTCACACAAGTATTACAGATATCCTGGAGAGGGGCTGCTCAAAGCCCAAGTAGTGAAACTAGATTGTTGAAAGGGAACACTTTCTGGGCACATTACACTGGGGTGAGGGAAAATGGCATGTTTTCTTTCCACAAAAAATAATTGATGTGTGTGAACTTTTATCAGCCATTTGTAAGACTCTGTTTACCCAAAATATCTTTTGTCTCACACCTTGTGCCTGAAGTATTTCAGAACAAGAGAGAATAAATTTTTGATGACAGCAAAGACATTAGAGTTCATATAGATTACATTTTAAGATTGTAACAAACAGTAGAAGAACACAGAGAGATTGCAAAAACCTGATGATGCAGTTTAAAGGTCTCTGGATAGAAACATAAATTTAAAAAAATAACTCAGTTTTCCTCAAAGTGACTGAAGAAAGAATGCAGATAGATCCCCATGGCTTACAGGTCAGTATATCTCCATCTGCAGAGGAAGGGAGTATACAAAAACTTATGGGAATTGTTAATAGGGTGGGTGGAAGAGTCTATGTCTATATTTCTACTGGCTGCTAAAACTGCTAATGCTGAAAACAAAAAATGGTAATGTGAAGAAGTAGGAAAATACTAAAGACATGATAAAAGGATAATCAAAAGAGCCAGAGAGCATTTTGAAGAAATGTCTTTAAGCAAGATATCAGGCCCTACTTTTGCTTTAAGGTAAATTGGTCATGGTAGATGAGTCAAATGCATCCATGCTTATCTATGATTGATAAGCATGAGTAGAAAAAGAGGCTCCATTTGCATCTGGAGGCTCTAAAATTATTAAATGCTTTGATATGTTACAGAAGCATAGACAACACAGATCACAAAGTTTTAGTGACATTTGTTAAAAAAAAGTAGACATATTTTTGTAATTTATGTGAATTACCTTTTTAAGGTGCTGCTCAATGGTTTAGCACTAGAAAACACACCTGAAAAACGTGATCATACCAAATGCTTTGTCTAGAGCTTTCAAATAGAGCCAAGGTTCAGCAAAAACAATAGCCAGATATTGTGCCTACAGATATCTGAAGAGACATCCATAATTTGTATAAATGAATTTGCTTATTCAAAAAACCAAAACAAGTCATAAAATGTTTTGGATTCTGAATATATTCTTCCTGGTACAAAGAAGGGAGGAAAAATTGAGGAGACAGAGAAGCTGTTTTATAGGTGAAGACGAAAAAGATGAAAAATCTTCAATCTGAATTTAAAAAAAAAGAGAACTGAGGGAATAAGATTAAGGCTGATTAAATCATGCCAGTGATGGATCCTGCAATACTAGGAATAGGGGGCACTCAGGCAAGACATAGAGATTGGTGTAAAACAGATAAAAAAGTATTTCCTTACATAGAGGGAGGGAACATGCAGTGCTTGCTGTCACACCTTCAGGAGCAGGTTCAGAGAAGGCTTAGATGAACCATAAACCAGAGGTCCATAAACAGATGGAAAAAAGGCCTGGGCAGGTATATACCTTCTAACACACAGAACAGTCCTGAAGGCCAGAACAATACCGAGGCAAAGGGCTGACTGCAGGGAGTGACCAGTCTCTTGTCCTTCCCCAAAATAACCACTGTGTTGCCACTTCTGGAGGGATAGCTCAGAGCAGGATGGACAATGGGTCTGACTGTGTGGGGCATCTCCTGTGGTGTTAAACTGCTTCTTTTAAAAATAGATAAATGCAATTAGGGAAACAACCAACACCTTTATGCTTCCAGCTCTTTTTCTCTTTTCTCCATCTCTTATTCGTTCCTCTGTTGTTTGTTAAGGTGTAAGTTGATATATTAAAGACTCATCATTATAAGCACTAACATGGATTTATTATCATGATTACTAAATAATATTCTTTGGAGTTACGAATACCTATCAGATCCACCTCTTCTTGTCCCCATTCTCCTCGATGCACATCCCATCATTCAAAACCACACTCTCTCACATGACAGAGGAAGTGGTATGAAACCAGAAGAGCTTCCCATTAAATACTTTTTGTCTTTACCCAGAGACTCTCACTTCCAGAGAGGCATTAGTGTGTCTCTCAGTCCTGAAATGCAGCCAGCTCAGAGGCAGACTGCTGGAAGTGTTTAATAGTTCCCAGCAGCACTAATCAGTAGGTAAGGACAGAAGGTTAAGAAGGATACTATGTTGGAATGAAATGAACAACCACATTTCAAAGGTCTTATATTTCTTCAAAGCAGCCATGGAGAAGACAAAAAAAAGATAGTCAGACATAAAATGCAAGCACTTGGAGAAGGCAATCAGAAAGGGTACTGAATGTGTGATAGGATTACAGGGGTGAAAGATGATGTTTGGCAGCCAATTTCTGCTGAAAACAGGGAAACTTGGGGCTCTGGAGCCCTTTAACCTGTGCCACATGTGTCAACAGTTTGGTTTAAGGATGATTTTCTTTGTAATTTAACAATTAATCCTTGATGAGACCCTGGCAAGGCAGAAGGCTTTTTAAGCTGTGGTATAGAAAAAAGTTGTTCTGCAGTAAGAGCAACAACCCGTGAAGCTATTACACATTTCCCAACCCACCTTATGTTATTTTTTAGCAAGACTGCTTTTCTGTATAATTCTGGCTTTTATCTTCTGATTCTTTCCCTCTTCCTTTTTTTCCCAGCAAACTAGTTTCTTCAGTAAGACAAAATGAGACTGAATCAAAGACATTCAAAACACTTCAGTTCTCAAGATGAGGTATTAGAGAATGTGTGGTCTTGGGAAATTCAGAAAAAAAAAGTAAATTAATTGTGGATTCTATGGAAAAAAAGAAAACACTACAAACTGATGTTTAAAAGGCACAAATTCTTACTTCCTTAGCAAAGGCACATGCCATAAATACAAATCACTAAAATGACAATCTCTCCTCTGGCCCAAGCCAGATGTACATGTGTGTAAGGAATATGAGGTTCCCTATTCCTGATCTTTCTCCTTTAAATATTATGGCCATGTGCATATCTTACTTGCTAATGACAATTGCACCCAGTACAGAGATTCCTGCTTTGAAGATGCTGGTAAAGCTATCCAGGGAGACTTCAGTCAACAATAAATGAAAAACTGAATCATTTTTGAAGGTCACATGTCATAGATGCAAAGCTTTTTTATTTCATTGGAAGACCTGCTACAACTCTTCAGGATCAGCTGTCAGATACACTTTCTTTTGTGGTGAAGGGACCACTTTTTTCTGGTGGAAGGTCTTATCCACCTGCAGCAGAGGCTTACTGCTTCCTTTTGTATAATATTTCGCAGGAATAACTATTCTCCTCCTCCTTTGTCTTTCATCTCTTTTAAAATCCTGGATCATGTTAGTGACATTTTATAGGGTAGCCCTACAACACTTGTATTAGCAATAACAGAAAGTAGAGCTGAAGATAATCAGTAAGGGAACAAAATGCTTGTCTAAATGCATCCCTACAAAACCAAATATTGAACACATAGAAAAATGAAAATAGGATAGACATAGGAGTTCATATTGGAAAACTATTAATCTGTTTTAAATAAATAGCAATAGTAATGCATTCCCTATACAGACTTTTGCAGTTAGCTGAAAGAATGTTCACATATAATATATCCATATTATGAATTTTAGAAAAAAACCCACCATACTGCCCTCTGATCATTGATCAAGGAGGGTTTCTAATGAGTGCAGTGGGTATGGTGAGCAATCACCAAATTCATACCGAGCAAATTAACTTCTGAAACTGGAATATGCATCAAGCTCTGCTGAAGAGTTGGGTTAATCCACTTGGCACATTGCCGTGTTAACCCAGCTGTGATGCTCCTGCATCCAACCAGCAATCTCTGCCCTGCTTTTCTCTGCACGAAGATACCCGCTTGCTCAGACTGAGCACAAGATCCCTTCATCATGCTGCATTACCCAGGTGGAAAGATGCCTCCCACCTCTCCCATGTGATAATAAGTAGTTATACTGTGCCACTGGGTTTGTCAGAAGTGGAGAAGAAAGCCAGCTTCTCCATCATTTCCAGGCATTTCAGAGCCCTGCTAACCAGTCCACTGGGAGTTTCAACACTCTTAGCAGCTTATGGACCAGTATGGATTAGTTGCTACTGAACAGGTATCTCCTGCCTGTATCTCTGAAGGGAGCAGCATACAGAGATTTGTGAACTGTGTCTCTCTAGGGGTTAAAAGGCAATCAGATGAATACATACAAGCTCATGTATCACTCAGGTCTGTTCTATTGCCTTTGTCAGAGAGACAGAAGTTGGACAGCAAGTGGCATAGACTCCAACACTGACAGCTGGTCACCTCTCATCTTTCCTCTTCAGTTCATGAACCCATCAGAGCAACCCAATGTGTGAAGAGCAGCTTCCTCCATTAAGAAATATGCAATGCATTGATGTGTCTCCACACTGGCACAATGCCTGGGATCCAGCCTAAGTTTAGTCCACTTAGATCCCTATAGGATCTTTAGTTATATTTTCTCCCTCTCCTCTCTTTTCTCCTGTACACGTTTTGGTTTCTGCCTGGCCCTGCTCTGAATGCATGAACACATGCAATGTGCAAGGTGATGCAGCCCAGGGCCACAGTAGGACATGGACAATCAGAGCTGTGTTTCCTGTCACAGCAAGGTATGAGACCTGCAGACAGATCCTGTCAGACTGTTTCAAAAAATGTTAAAAATAAGAAAAATGTAGGCTTTCAAATGGCAGGGTACTGCTTTGTATCTGTATTTCCTTGGTCTTCTACTTTCTGATCTTCAGCTTGGTTTGATCAATCTTCAGATTCGTTATTCAGGTTACAGAAATGCTGGGTCAGGACTGCACCAGAAACAGAAGATTCAAGGGTTTTATAATATTATTATGCAATACATTTAGAGACTTACTGACTTACTACAGGGTTTTTTTATACTTGCTATTGAACAGAAAATGGTATCAAGAATACAATTATTTTAATTGCAACTTTCCTCCTCTTACAATTCTAAGCAAGGACAAAACTTCAAAAATATGAGCTTCCATACTAAGTTTCCTCAGCAAAATTTGAAAACATGATTCCTGTAAGTTAACATATATCATCCATAAATATTAATGGGAAGATACTTTTACTGTTACGCAGCTGGTGTCTCTGCTTAGCCCTTGCTAAAATAATTTCTATTCTTGGTCATCCAGACAGAGTTTTCACCACTAGCATACAGGTATTTTTACAGCTTGCTTTAAAAGCTCTTGGGATTTGGGGTTTGGTTTGCCCTGTGGCTTTGGACATTTTGTATAGTTACTGGGAGTGACTGCTGAAATCACTTGTTTGAGTAATTTCTCTGTGGAGTAACAATTTTATAATCTCTTTGAAAAGCTCCTTGCTTCTAATCCTTTTATATTCGTTTGGGCTGACAGACTATTAAAGAAGAGTTACTGATCTCAGATGAAATTTCTTCCTGTTAACTGTGCTCTTTTACCTTTGCCTTCTTCAGCAGTGAATGAACCCCAAAACAGTAGTTTGTCACCTTTATGCGGTTCATATGTGAATTGTTCTTTGGGGAGAAAGTGAAGCAAGAGGAAAAATAGAGAAGAATTAATCTCAGATCAATCATACTTGTTTCTAAGGGATTTAACATATGAGGCACAGACATTTCTGTATGATGGGCTCCATGCTGATCCAGTTCCTTGAGTCAGAGCAAACTGCAAGCTTGCTGTGTTGGCTGCATCTTGAGGTTCCCAGAACAAGCATGGTGGGGCTGTAGGGGTTTGCCACAAATACATTTCCTGAGCCAGTGGGAGGCAGATGGGACTTCAGCTGATAGTTTATACTGCACCCAGGGACACCAAGAGCAGTATATCAAAGAAAATAACACTAAATTACTCTTATGCTATTTTTTTTCCTCTCAATGAAGAATATTTATGAAGGAATTATTACTTTCATCCTTGGCTTTCTTCTGCATACTGTATGTCTGTAATGACATCTCCAGTCAAGGACTTGCTTTGTTTTTTGAGCAGACTTTTGCTTAGAGACTTCAGCAATTCTTTTCAGTTTAGTTGTGATAGTACCTGCTATTCTAAAAGATCGATTGAAATACAATTTTGAAAGAAAAATCTCAGCATCCTAGAATGAGGTGGGTTAAACTGTGGAAGAGTCTCCTGGGGATGTGGTGGAAATGTAGCTTGGAACATATAGAACTGCTGAAACAAACCACTAGAAATTATAGAGTAATGAGCAAATGAGGATTTTTTTTTTCAGGGCCTAAACTGGGATTTAGCATACGTGATAGGGCAATGTAGGCAGTTTTGATTTTTTCATCTTCCCAACTTTAACTCTGTGTAAACAAGGAAGGAACAGTTTTATTAATAAAATAAAAACAACAAAACAAACAAACAAACCCCCAACAAAAATTAAAAAAACAAGCAAGCAAGCAAACAAACAAAAACCCCAGAAACCTCCACAAAAAAAAAATCACTTCTTTTAGGGAATACATTTTTCCGTGGTTTAACTGAAACTACAGTTCACCTCATTTCTGCAATCTGTTCAAAATCACCATATACTACCTTTGTTATGGTTTAAGCCTTATTTGATTAAAGTAAGTATCTTCATTAAAGTGGATATTCTCCAGACTTTAAGTAACATGTCAGATTTTTTAACACCTACACCTTACTTCACATTTCTGCAATTTCTCAAAGTGAACATACATATTCTTTTTCTGAGCTAGTAAGGGTTAGCTCCTTGTCTGACTTAGTTATTACTTGTCATGTTTCTCCATCCACAAACTGCACAAGATTTAAGTTTCCACAAGCAAAATCCATACTGCAAGTTAATACAATCCCATGGAACATGACATGGCATCTGTCCTTCAAATTCAACTCTGAGAATGCTATTTCCTTCCACCTCCTCATATAAATCACAATGAAACAAGAACTAGGAGATATCCTTGTCCTGTAAACTTGAAGGAAGTCACTTTTATGCCACTTTAAGTGTAGAAGTAATGTCAGCTGCCCTTGATATATCAGGAAGTCTCTAAGTATCTCTTTCATTTGCCTGGGTAAAATATGATAAATCATGTATTCATAATTTGAAGGTAAAGCCAGAGTAACATCGTATTTAAATGCAAGTGGATGCTTGTGGAGTTATGGTATTCCTCTACCTCTCATCTACACTCTTTGATGCATAAGAGAGAAAAATCAAAACATGTCTTGGGAGGATGCAGGGCCAAGTTCTTGCCTGTCATTTTTTTGTTACATCACAAATATGCTACAGTCCACTGAGCACTGTGGGACTGACACTGTTGGAGTGTCTAGCATTTAGCCATGAAAAAAATTGAAGCATTAGGTGAATAAGAACAAAGATTCAAGCCTGTACAGAACTTGTGTCCTTAACAGAGTGAACTAAACCAAGATTTTTCAAATGTAGATGACAATGGCTAGATGCATAAAAAGATTTACATCTAATTTTATAGTAGATTTCAGACTGTGTTTGTCTTTAATTTTGGGTTGAATGGTATCAGAGCCTTTGGGGAAATAAAATAAATAAAAATGAGAAAGCAGATATTTAGGTGCTTAGCTTTGGGCATGTAAATATGACCAGAATGGAACAGCTGGGATGCTGGATTTGTTCTTTTGAAAAATGTCTGAAAAGGAGATCTCTTTGCCCTTCCTTGTTGATTCAGAATCAGAGCATATCATTGCTTGAATTTATTCCTGGGATAATCACTGACTGTCATAAATATCTGTAATGAATTTACAGATCCCTTGGATGAATTCAAGGAGCCCTGCATCAGTCCCAATAGTGCAACATGTCTTTTAATTACTGATTCCCTGTACATCTGAAACTGGGAAACCTGCACAAATGTTAGGTCACAGATTCTGCATCCTCCATCTAAGGATAATTTTAAGGATTTTGATCACTCTTTTAAAGCAAGGACTTTATATTTGGTTTGCTTTCAAGCTCCCTACTGTATCTATTTTTTCCTGTGGGCTTTTTATTTTCATTTGGTTTCAACAGATGTTATTTACTGCTATTTCCCTCTGCTTTGGAAAGGATTTATCATTGGGATGTATTTTCATTTTAGTGCACAAATACATTAAATCCAGGCATGAAGCCTGACCAAAACAGCTGGAAAGTGACACTGAAATTAAGGCTATAGAGCTCCTTCTCTAATCTGTTGAGCAGTTTATATAAATGCAGTTTAAATAAAATGAGTCTGAAAAGAGAAAAGCTTAAAGGATATTAAATCCTGGCTTTATAAATGACGGTCAAGCTAGCAGGAACCACCCCATAGTGTGCAATCTTTTTCTTTCATGAAACAAGGTTATCTGGCCTCACAAGCTTCTAGGAGTAGACTTAATTAAAGCCAATGAAGAGAAAATGCAAAAGGAGAAAGGTAACACACACATATACATATACATATATATGTGTGTGTGTTTGAGGGCTAGAGGTATGTCTCCTTAGTCTTAGTGGGAGAAATCTTAATTTCTTTTTTTTGTTTCCCTAGGATATTTATATATACACACACACTCTTAGTGAGCAGAGAGAAGGTGGGGAAGAAAGGACACTGCCCTTTTCCTGGGAGAGAAGAGCTCACTGAATAATAAAGGTTTTTGAAAGGACAGAATAATGCTACAAGTTGGCAGTGAGAATGTCTGTGTTCCTAACGTTTCTATACAGCTGTAATTCATGGATTTAATAAAATATTTATATCTGTTTTCACAGTTCTATTGAGCAGCAAAATTCTTTATGTGATGTAGATTAAACACTTCTGCAATGGGCTGGAGACAGCATGTGATTTCTTGCCCTGGTGGAAAGCCTCTGTGCCACCCCATCTGTGCTTCCAAATGCCAAACTTCAGCAACATCACTGAATGGGAGGCTGCTATAAGGAAGTACTTGCTATTTTATCTGAGATTCTGTTTGCCTGGTAAAACATCCCCCTATCAGTTTGTATCACTGAGTTGTTGCTGAGCTACAGGCCCAAGTCTAATCTCAGATTGATGAAATGCATCCAGCATGACATTTGACTCAAACTGCTCATAAATAATAATACTACTACTTTACATTTATATAACCCTTTTCAGCAAGAGCTCTCCCAAAAGGCCTTTTTGACCTCCAATTCATCTATTGTGACTCCCACTGAATTAGAGACAAGCGTAATGTTCTCTACTCCACTACCACATATGAAGTGGCAATAGCTGCAAGACAAATTATATTTATGGTGAGAATCAAGTCATCTTAGCTACGTGGTGCTCAGTAATCCATCCCAACAGAGATCACCTGTAACATTATCAGCATCACAGTGACTCAGACAGCTGTCAGCTGTATGAAAAGCTACCTGCCCACTAAGAATTGCCCCCTTTCTTCCAAATCTGGTATCTCTAACCCTCAAATAACTATAAAGAGTTTAGCTTGACAATATTTACTCCAGAAGAAATAATACTTTAAAGTTCAGGATTCTACAATGCAGTGTTGACTAAATCCAGAACTTTCATGAAGTTGAAAAAAGAGGTTCCTGGACTTATTCTGAATTTAAGGTATTTGTGCCTTAATCCTAACCAAGAAAATATCAAAACATTCAAATTTACCACCATGACACTGCCACATCAAAAAGGTTGTGTAGGTCATATCAAAATAGAGCTTTGTTCTGCTTGTAGTCAAGGTTCTTTTCCACTTTGCCTTATGGGGATAGATTTCCAAAGGCATCTAGGCATCAAATAATGCAGAAAGGGATATTCAGATTCATGTGCTGTGCCTATTGCAGCTTGAAGCCTAAATTCCATGAATAAAATTGTATTGGCTAAATTGTGAAGGTTGGTTATAACAATCTGCCGATGCACAGCACCTATCTACATATCTAAGAAACTCTCTGTAACACACTGCTGAAAGCAGATGTACAGATCTTATTGCCTTCCAGAGGAACAGAATTTAGACAATGTGGCATTTTTTCTTCTGTGTAAAACTTCCTCATCTGATTAATGGAGAGTATATTGTTTTTTAAACCATGTTCAATTACTTAAGTTACTTCAAAATATCTTTATGATTCACAGACTATGCCAAAGACAGGTGATGACAAATGTTACAGTAAGACATGGAATACGCAGTAATTGAAAGAGAACACACCAACTTGGCATCTGAAATTCTCAGCTTTTATATGAGACATCCAATCATAAATTCCTGTTCTCACCTTGCAATGAGAGCTCAGGGATTTTAGCTGTTTTGGTGTGATTTTTAAATCATTTCTAGTTTCATTGTAAAATTTTTAAAAAGCTTCTTGTTAATCCAGTTTAGTTCTATTCCCAAGATTATGCCCATAAAGCCATTATATCACAGAATCATAGAATTTTAGGGGTTGGAGTGGACCTTGTGGATCATCTAATCACAACCCCCCCAGCCATGGGCAGGGACACCTCCCCACTGGACCAGGATGCTCAAGGCCTCACCCAGCCTGGCTTTGATCACTGCCAGGGTTGGGGCATCCACTACTTCCCTGGGCAACCTGTTCCAGTGTCTCAACACCTTTACAGTAATTTAGCACCTTGTTCTTGCCAAGAGGTCAATGTGATCTGCAGTTATCAAAAGTTAACAGCATGCTGATCTTATCATACATTATACATTGAATCAATAGCGAGAAAAATGTCTAATGAAGCAGTGATTTTATTTACACATTGTAGCCTGTTCTGTCCTTTGGTTGCTTTTCTCACCTACTGATACACTTGTCCCCAAACCCACAACATTTCCCATTTCTGTTTGGTGTCTGTATATCACCACTTGAAAAGTGAGATATGTGCTCGCTCTAGAGAGACAGCAGTTTTCAAATCTGAATTCAGACTAACGCCCCAGGCAGCATTCAAAATCTTAGTATTTCAGTTCTAACAGCAGACATCCCATAAACTTACAGTTAAGTTAAATACATACTATATGCCATTTTTGCAATCTGGCATCTGATAACTCTTTGGTATCAGCTTGATAAGTCAATAGTTCTGATCTTATAACCTAAGTCTGAGCTACTCATTCCTACCTTTCTTACCTAGGAAGTAATCACAGAAAAATATGATTGAGAGCAGCCCTGAGGAGAAAACTTGGGGGTTCTGGTGGACGAGAAGTTCAACATGAGTTGGCAATGTATGCTTGCAGTCCAGAAAGCCAACTGCATCCTGGGCTAAATCAAAAGCAGCATGGACAGCAGGTCAGGAGAGGTTATTCTGCCCCTCTACTCTGCTGTCATGAGAGCCCACCTGAAGTACAGCATCCAGATCTGGGGCTTTCAACATAAGAAAGACATAGACCATTAGAGTGGGTCTAGAGCAGGACCACAAAGATGATCAGAGGGCTGGAGCACATCTCCTGTGAAGGCAGGCTGAGAGAGTTGGGGTTGTTCATCCTGGAGAATAGAAGGCTCCAAGAAGACTTTAGAGCAGCCTTCCATTACCTAAAGGGGGCTACTAGAGAGGCTGAGAGGGACATTTTACAAGGGCATGCAGTGATAGGACAAGGGGAACTGGCTTTAAACCAAAAAAGGAAAGGTTTAGATTAGATATTAGAAAGAAAGTCTTTACTATGAGAGTGGTGAGACACTGGCACGTGTTGCCCAGAGAAGCTCTGGATACCCCATCCCTGTGAGTGTTCAAGACTTGGTTGGATAGGGCTTTGAGAAATCTGGTCTAGTGGAAGGTGTCCCTGGCCCTGGCAGGGGGGCTTGAACTCTTTAAGGTCATTTCCAACACAAACCATTCTGTGATTCTATTAAAAAAAAAAGCACTTTCTAATAAAAATCTGTTCAGACCTCCATTCAAGCCAGAAGGAATTTTGATAGTTCTGATTTTATGGACTGTAGACTAAAGTAGCAAAAGTATGTTGATTTTCTTACAGGGGACAGAAAAAAAGAGAAATGAAAGCAGATGGATCTGCCCTAGCAGTGAACCATTGGATACAATACTTTGCTTCAGTGAGTATCCAAATGATTTTCAGGTAGTTTGGTGCATAGGTAATTTACGTGCTTCGTTCTCTGCCTGCTATTTAGAAGCTGTTTCTCAAATAGGGATTGTTCTCTGAACTGTTCACCTTTGCATGCACTATTTCATTCTTAACTCCTAATATTCTTCTTAAGATTAACTTAGTGAGTGAATTCAATATACTTTTTTGTTGCACTCAGAGACTCCGTTTGTGGTTGGGGTCAAACTAAAAACTGCAAGGGTGCTCTTAGGTGACTGCTTGCTATATGACTGCATGTATCATGCAACAGAGGCTGTCCCAGCCATCTAAAATATAAATATAAAAATTCTTCTTTAGACGCCTCAAATACAAAAACTGGCTCCTAGATACAGTGCATTTCATTTAATACTTCAGAGTATAAACCAGAAGTCTGAAGCAAAAATTAATGTCTAAGATGAGCTGTATCAAAAGACATACAGCTTCGATACCCCAAATTCCTGACCCCACAAACAGCAAACCAAAGTGATCATTTGGCTGAGAAATATCAGATATTCATCTCATGGCGAAATGAACTGAAGATTATGATGACTGATGAATCAGTGAGTCTCAATGAGGAGACAATGATGGTCTCCAGAAGGTCTGCTGCCTCCACTGCAGGATGGAGCTGGGCTCAGCATGTCACTGCACCTCTAGCTTCAGCCTCAGAAGCTTCTCTGACACTTCCTAGTGCACAGAGCTGTTCAAACACCCCATCAGCCCTATATCAGCAGAGTACAGTTTATAACTCCAGCAGAGGAGATATGCTTGAAGGGCTTGTGAGATACATGTTGTACAACATATGGATATTCAAGAAATGCACATGGAGTCTGAGAGTGCTCAGACTCTCTGGAGATAAGCAGCCCTGGTTTCTATGAGGACTCTTACTGTTTTAGTCCTTATTGAGACATTTAAAATCTCTGACAATCTTTTTATCCTTGGCTGGCAAAGGAGTCTAGGAGAGAGAAGTGTTATTATTCTTATTGACAGATACAAAAACTTTGGAAGAGGTAGCTGGAAAAACTATCCACAACAGGACTTTAGTACCCAGAAATCATAATGCAGAATGAAGTATCCAGGATCTCTATACAAAAATGTCTCAAACCCTTCAGAAGAGTGTAATATACATGTGCTTCAGTGCCTACAACAACACAAGGAAAAAAAATCCACAAAACCCAAACAAAAGAAAACCCAGCCCCAAATAGTCAAGCAATCCAAATGGGTATAACAATAGAATTACTATTAGGAATTTCCACCATATCTATCTGGGTTAAGCTACAAATACACACAAACTTATATCTTTGGAGATTCCTAAATCTTTCGGAATCATCTGAAAGGGTACAGAGCTGACACAAGTAGATTTACAGAAGAGGATAAATCTTGGCAAAACACTGCATAGTAGCTCAATTATCCTGCTTCAGGGAAATCTAATTTAATTGCTGGAATGCAATCACTTCCGATAAGGTTTGATACTAACATCATTTACTGTTGGTAAATGTATCTTCACCAGATGTTCTTTCTACAACGACTAAATAAAATTGATAGCCATCCACTTCAAATAGCAAACAATTTGTTGTTACTATAACTTGTAAACAATCTAGCCAGAGGTCAGTAATTTTATTAAGAAAAACAGACAGTATAGCTTCCTCTAAAAAAAATTTCCCCTAGTACTTATTATTCCAGAGTTCATTTTCTATATAATTCTCCTAGCACAGTACTTCATTACTGTATGGCCCACTTCCTACAGACTACTCTGCTGTGCCATTTCCTGGAGGAAGAAATTAAGTCCAGCATCTCATCTCATGGATGTTTGAATGAGCTGTTCTAAAATTTGATATTTAAGGATGTTTGGAAACTGCCTTTCCTTATATCCCTAACATTTGAACAGTTTCAATAAATTCACATTTTTTGATTGTTCTGGTTGTGCAAAGGCACCTTGAAGACAAACAATGTACAGCTCCTGAAGTCTTTTAACACTGTAGATTTGTCACATTTGTGACATTACAACTAGAACTCATGCACATATACCATGGTTAATGCCAAATGAGGTTGGTAGGACATTCTTATGCCCTTACATGTTTTAATGTCCTCTGATATATAAGGAAATAAGTACTTAGAGTTTTTGAGTCGCAGCATGGTGGCATTTGGAGTGTACAAGGGCAAGGAATGAAATGCAATCCCAATGCCAATACTGAAGCAATTTCTGCTCTACAATTCACTGACAAATTCAATCACAAGTCATTTGCATTTATGAAACTGCATAATAGACCCAAGTGGTTTTTTAGGTGTTAAGCCTATCTAATGCAATCACACTGTAGTGAATGTATCTATTGTTAGCATTAGCACTGAGAATTTATAACCAGAATAAATTTTTGTTACCTAGAAAAATTTACATATGTAAATTTAAGGAGCAAAAATCCTCAACCTCTCAGTAGTGAAGTTTTCTTGTTTTGTATGGTAAAAAAACCCCTTAAAATAATTAATCTTTTGTAGGGGCACAGTTTAGCAAGATGTGCTATTTTGGAAATAGACCTTGAAGATTTGTGAGCCTGAAAAATTTGCAAATAGATGAGAACAAACCCTTAGTAAACGAGATAAGGTAATAAAGTACGTACTCTTTAATTTTAGACGTAATGCCTAAAGATCTTGTGAAAAAACTTCTGTTATGCTAGGTATTAATATAAATTAGCTCAGCTGTGAGCATGGTCTCTCTTAAGAGTTCAATAGATTTGCTATGACATTACTGTAAAAACCTCTGGAGATGCTCTGTGGATAATGATGAATATTGAATTAATTTCCATAGCATTAAAATACACTGAAACATTTGATTCCTAGTTGTATTACCTGTTTTGTTCCCACCACCCCACCAAACTTCATACATGTCATGTATCTTCAGCTTAAATATCAGAACACACTGTAGTCATCCTTCTCCTAAAGAGTCACTGCTTATCAGAAGAGAGAGCAGGACTCTGCAAGTGAAATTTTGTAAAATTTTGTTTAAACAACCCAAGTGAATCTATGTGAATGTGACACCTGTTCTTTGCCCAAGGATTCACAAAACCACACTACCTCAAAACAAGAATGTACTGTTGGGAGTGGAAGCAAGAAATTGTAGACTGGTGGATTTCCACCACTCCAATTACGATGCACAGGGCTGACTATTAGAAAGTTGATATCTTCCAAAGCTTTCTACAGATTTAGATACTTGTCAAGTTGTATTTTGCTCAAGAAAACACATGGGAAGGGAGGTGACTTTTGCATTCCGGAGCTAAGCACAGAAAAACAATGTAATTGTAGAGTTAACATGTAGACAAAGGAGGGAGCATGTTATTAGGTCAGGCTACTCTTGTTTAGACAGAGCCATAGTGAAATTAGGCCATCTTTCAGTACTTGTAATCAGCCTGAGCAGACAAATCAATGTCCTAAGCTTTTAATAGCACAGAGCACAGTAAAAGAGACAGGTACAAAAAGGTATCAGGATTTTGTCTGATGGCAAAACAAGCCTTGTTTCCACGGCTTTGACTGGATCACAGTTAACAACAATATCCTTTCCCTTCAGATTTGCACCCCAGAATGCATATGGTTTGGGGGCTTTTAAAATGGTCTTGAGATAATTGCCTACTTTGTAGTTTGTATAGTCTTAAAATCCTATGTCTTTCTAGCAGTGTCAATAGCCAAAGAATCCCGGGTTCAATCCAAACTGCCACAGGAGTCCATGAAGGAGCAATGCTGAACATTATATGGCAAACTTCTTTTCTACCAATCTTCTCAAAATAGGTCATCAGGATTGTACCTGACTGCCTAAGGCACTCAAAGTCTCTTTAGGCTAGTTACTTATCAGAAGACATCCAAAATAAGTTACATGCATTTTCTGCACTGTGCTGGATTTAACCTGAAAGCAAGATTTGTTTCAAATTTTCTGATTCCTGACAATAGCTAAAATTAAAAAGAAAAACAGTCAGAAGAATAAGAGTGGGGATGGTTTTGTTGGGTTGATTTGTTTTGTTGGGTTTTATATTAAACAGAAAAACAAAACTCCCAATAGTCTTCGCAAAAAATAACCCAGTAAAACCGAGAATGTCTGTGTATATGATGACATTTCAAAATATCATTCTGAATGCATCTTTATAGAAGTCATTTGGAATATCAACTCACTTGAGATTACTACATATTGCTTTCTTTATTAATTGCTAAAAGACCAATTCTTCAGAAGTTATGGTTTCTTTAACTTTCATATATATGTCTATTAAGAATGATCTTAACACTAATGGGTTAACTACATTGTCCTCTTTCCTTCTGATTTTCAGTTATACTCTAAATACATCAGGAAAGCCTGGCACAGAACTGGATCCACCAAGTGTTGGAAAACATCCTTGATAAAGTGAGTTTTCACCGTTATTGCTGTCAGTGCTAAACAATGAACACAATCTGGGGTAAATAGACTGACCTGTAAACCAGATCATCTCAGGTTTTGAAGTGCAAACTACCTGCAATATGCAAAATGTCAGGAAGTAATTCAAATGATTGAGCAGGAAAAAGAAGGGCATAGTGGAAGAAAAATATTCCTCCCCATTAAATCAAGGAAAGAATTTAAAAGGAGGGGAAATACAAGGACTAGATGACTATTTAAAATCTAGTCTAATTTTTATTTGAATGAATGTAACTGTATCAAGCCACGTACACCACAGTCTAGAGTAAGAACAATTAATTATTCAATCTTGTATCACTGCAAGAGCAACCTTGTCTTTCTGAGGTTTTCCTGCAGGACTTACCTATCCAGGCTGCATAATCTTTATTATTGCTGAAGGCTTTAATATTTTCACATTGCTTTGATAACCAGTGGAGCATGAAAACATGGGTATTCCATGCACGCCTTGTAGAATCACTTTTCAAAACAGAATAACTGTAATTTAGCTTAGAGAGTTGTGTTTCATAATTTAAGAGATCACAAAACTCTAAGTACACATTGACAAAAAAAAAAAAAAAGAAAAAGTTAGGGCTGCTGTTTGCTTTTAGCCTAGTTTGATCAAACTCAGTTACTGCATGTGAGTCTGTGTGTTTTTATCTGCCTCTCTCAACCAACTAAGTAAGTTTTAAGCCAATTTCAGCAACATTGAACAGAGAGTAAAGGTCTTTGAAGTAGATCTCAACATTCTGGATGTCAAATTTTCTACAAAATTACTGGAAACAGGTAGCTAGGTAGAGATGAAAGGCCATCCATTGCCTGCACTGAGTATGTTACAGTGTGACCTCAATTAATACTAAGCCTCAGGGAATTTATAGAGACTAGAGAACTGCTGAGTGTCCCAACATGAGCAAAGTTTCCATCTGCACTCAAATTTTTATTAACTGTGGCACAAAGAATCCTACTGTAGGACTCCAAACCACCAGGAATCAGACCCCAATACTGCAACTGTCCAAGAAATCCCTTTTCCAGTTCTCTTCAGGTTTGTTAGCAAACTGCACAGAGGGTAGAAGAGCCTTTCTCCACTATATAAAACCATTAGTCTTATCGCAGTGCAAGCACTGTTTTGTTCCCAAATCCAAACTCTGGAAGCTGAGTATTTAAGTAGGATGTCACATCTCATAGAAAGAGGCTGAAAACCATGTAGACACTAGTATTCATATACATGCATTGCACTTTCAACTGACTGTAAGTCATCCTGCTTTGTGCTTAGTACAACTCTATGGAAAGTAGCTAAAATGAAATTAACAGCATTTTTCATTTTTCTTATGTCTCTCTTTAGTTTCTTATTATAAAGACATCTAAGGAAGGTTTAAACCTCACCACACATTAGAGTTGCTCAAATTCATACCCAACTGCCAGTAGCATCAGCTGAAATACAGACATATAACCTTCTTTCTCCTAGGAATGCCCACCAAGAGATAGAGGAAAATATGAATAACTTATTGCCTTTAAGAAACCAAGGTAATTCAAAATCATTAGGCTATTTCTTATTCTCACAGAAACAGGAGGGAAAAGTGACCTGTGTTTTTCAATTAGTACAGGTTTTGATTTTTTTTCCTTTGTACTTCTTAATTTTTTTGGCTAGTTAACTAAAATGCAGCTCAAAATACAGCTTGTAAAAAACCATGAGACATAGGGAGTTCACAGAGAGGGGAGTGGCTGCAGAGATGCTTACAGAGGATGTTGGAAGTTTGAAAAGGTAAAAGTAAAGGATTTCAGTAGAGCATTTTATTAACTATTGCTTTTTTTCCCTTACCTCTGATTACACTTGCATTTTTTTAGAACTTTCTCTGCCTTCTCCTGTGCTACAGCTCACATACTGAAATGAGTAGGGATAATCTGCTGAGATAAATTAATCAATTGTTGTCTAGCATTTCCTTGGGCTATTACAGTTATTTTCAAATCTCCTGGAATATACTGTTTTGTTTAATGTCTTTATTAATGATCTGATTGAGTGGATCAAGTTTACTCTCATTATTTTGCAGCCAACACCAAGCTGGGTAGATGATCTGATTGAGTGGATCAAGTTTACCCTCATTATTTTGCAGCCAACATCAAGCTGGGTATGATTTTTGATCTGCTGGAAGGTAGGAAGTTTTCCCAGAGGGATCTGGACAGGTTGGACCAAAGGCCGAGGTATGAGGTTCAAAGAGATGAAGTGCCAGGTCCTGCACTTGGGTCACAACCCCATGCAGTGCTACAGACATCCTCACATCAGAAATAGTGTGGCCAGCAGGATTAGGGAAGTGAGGCTGCTTATGGAATTCTGTGTTCATTTCTGGGCCCCTCACTGCAAGAAAGATGATGAGGTGCTGGAGCATGTCCAGAGAAGGACAACAAAACTGTTGAAGGGTGTGGAGCGCAAGTCTTATGAGGAGCAGCTGATGGACCTGGGGATGTTTATCCTGGAGAAAAGGAGGCTCAGGGGAGACTTTATCGCTCTTTACAACTACCTGAACAAAGGTTGTAGTGAGTTGGGGGTCCGTATCTCTGCTCAGGTAAGAAGTGATAGGACAAGAGGAAAGGCATGCCTCAGGTTGTGCCAGCAACTGGATACTGGAAAAAATTTCTTCATCTAAATGTTTGTCAGGCATTGGAACAGGCTGCCTAGGGAAGTGGTTGAGTCACCATTCCTGGAGATATTAGAAAGATGTGTAATCATAATGCTTAGGGATGTGGTTTAGTGGTAGACCTGGCAATGCTGGTTTAGCAGTTGGACTCTATGATTTTAAGGGTCTCTTCCAACCTAAATCATTCTATGATTACCAGTCAAAGAGGCAGGCCCAAGTGACATCACTATACAGGCCTGTGGCATAACAGCATGTTTAGTTCTTCTCAAAGTACAGACTTGCTAAATTGATCCTGTGCCCTATCATCTTTTGAACTCCACACCACTCCCAAATTTCCTCCTACAGTCTCAACATAAGAGTCTATGAGGGAATGAGAGGTCTAACTCCAGCTGTGCCTTGTGTAACAGAAGTACCAACCTATGCTTTATGAAACTGTAATCACTTGCAGCAATGAGCATCTATTTTCACTTTCATGACAGCAAAGGAGGCAAGAAATCTGAGGAAAGAATATCCGAGTAACTTAAAAACCACATCATCTGCCTCATTATCCTCACTTTGCCTTCCTTCCCTGGGGATATTAAGTATATGTAACATAGATTTTAACCACCGTGGAACAAGAGTGTTAGCATTAGTCTCTGAACATTCTTACCTGTGCTGGTTGCTGACAAACCTGTTGCTGCTTGTACTTTCTCATCACTCTTATGCTGCCAGTGTTTAATAATGTTCAGTGAAATCCAGGGATACCAGTCAGCAGTGCTCAGGAGCACTGAGCATAATGAGGGATTAACTCAGGGCACAGAGCTTTTGCTAACAGAGGCCATGTGAAGACTTAGGCAATTTGTTTATGGAAAGATGGTGACTTGGCAGTACGTGCTTACAGCACTCGCTAGAGCTCAACAACAAAGAACCTCTGTCCACAAGTAATATCAGTGAAGTAATTAAAAGAAAGAAAACAGCTGATTCTATTTCATCAAAATGGAGCTTTTGGGCTGTTCCTGCAACAAGAAATCAGAAAGTCAACAAAATCAATAGCTGTAGTAAAATGTTTTTGAAAACTTATGCATTTCCAAGTAAGATGTTTTCAACCCCTTCTCACCTGGCATCACTTTTCGTGAATTAGTCAGCTCTGGGCAACTGCCTAATGTTTACATCAAGTTTAGCCCTGCTGACTAAAATTTCTAGCAATATTCCTTATTAGGCCTGATTCATTAAATGTACTATCACAACTTACAGGTTATTACAAATTTATTCCTCACTGCAAAATTTTCCTCCTAAGCCCATACCCTTTGAGTGTCTATTTCTTCCTTCAGCTCTGTGAGTGGAGAGAGGGTAATAAGCACAGATTCCATTTCCTAAAGAAGCAATAACTTATTCTTCCATTCCCAACTCAAATTCCTCATGTCTCCCTTGATATACACTGATCACATGGACAGGATGAGGATAAAGTAAAGATGAAGGGTAGCATTTCAAATCTGGCAATTAACAACGAATTTATCATGCAGTATAAAGTAATGCATCATAATGCTACATACAACTTTTAAAAAATTGTTGATAAACCGAAAGAACAATAATAAAAAGTGGGATTAATACTAAATACTTATATTCTGCACACTGAGAGAGAAGGATTATATCACACTGGGAAAAACAACAACCCATAGGATTCAGCAGTTCGACTTCTTAATTCTGAAAGACACTATTGCATAGTGGGGAAGTAAAAAATCTAGTTGAGAGTTGAAGTCCTGCCCTTTGTTTAACAAGTGACCAAGATAACTCACATCAGTTTGCAAACCTATTTGGAACAAAGTGAAAGTTTGTCTTCAGTTTCTCCATAGGACTCGCCATGATTGGAGGAGAGAAGAAAGTTCTCAGGGAAAGTGTTAGTCTTGAGTGTACATCCACCCTAAAACAAGTCACAAGGGCAATAACATTATTTTTCTTCACATTTTTTCCTACACTTACTCAAGTATAAATCTGGCCATGACTGTGCTCTCCTCTACTCTTTGTCAAGGCTGCTGAAAGAGAAGAGCCATCATCTCATTCGACACCCATTGCTGGACATGAGCAGAGCAGGTTTAGTCTGTGACAGAAATGTAAGAGCAAGTTACCTGACTGCAGAGGTACACAAAGACAGAGCTAGAAAGGAGCAACAGAGCTTCAGACTCATCCCTAAACGAAAGGACCATCACCAGAGCACCAAACTTATGAAGGCTTATCTGCACTTCTAATTTGGAACTGATGGGTTTAATTTGGTTGTGGAGGCTGGGGAATCTATGAGTTCATGAGAGAAAATTCTCTGCATCTGTGCTCTGCTTCTGGATTGAGAAACTGATTAATGGCCTTGAAAGGCAGCTAAGGCTATCACAGCTGTAGAATAAAAATAAAGTAAGCTAGTTAGGAGTTTTTATCTTCCAAGAAGACAGGACAAATAATAGAGCTTCACCACACACCAGAAGGCCTTTCACACTGAAATACTGCTTGCTCACCTCTATGGCAGTATGAACACAAACCACAGGGTGTGGAACAAGTTGCAGTAAGCTGGTGAAGAAGGCAATTAGTGGGAGTGGAAAACTCCAGGCTATTTCCCTTCTTACCACACATTATTTTAAGAAAGCACCACTGCATGACACATAACTCCCCTTGCTACCTACTTTAATGTATACTCAAGGAACATTAAGCAGGTAAGGCAGGGTAATGTTGCTCATCCAGCAGAAACTAAGTAAGGATGAACAGAGAAGATCCATTCATTCTCTCTTCCCAAAAAACAAGTAGACGGTGTCAAAGACAACTAGCAGGTGTCAAGTTCAAAATATGTATTATTTTTGTCACACAATGCCTAGGGAATCTACTTGGCACAGAATGCTATTGTCTTCAAAAAATTTACCAGTGTTCAAAAAGTAATTTGGCAAAAAAAAGAAGAGGGAAAATAATAGTATTTCTCTTTTATCACCTTAATGACACTTGGAAAACTCAGTTTTGTAGAGTTGAACTAAATGATATCTTACCCAGAAAACAGAAAAACATTGCAGAAATAATGATGGAAAACCTGCAGAAAAAAACATTAGATGCCTTTAAAATGAGATGATGTTAGTTTTGTTCACTAATATGCAAAACGCAGTATTGCATATTGACTTGCCTTTTGTGTTACTTAGGCTTTCTGATTACACTGCTAATAGTTTACACCTAGTCATATATTTAGCAAATACAGTAAATTAGGTGAAGAAGTCAGCAAACAGACAGCAAAAGACATCAAACGTATATCCAAGGATAAAATCTGAACTATAAACATATAAACATACAGTGAGATCTTGACTACAGTAACTACTCTACTAGTCCCATCAAATTCTGGTTTATATACTTCAAAATACTTGGCATCAGACACAGTCTAAAAATCAGTTGGAGAAGCAGCATCTCTCAAAGTCCATGCTACTTAAGTGCCGTGTATGTTTTCCTACTCTAAAGATATTTGCCAAAAACACTTGGATGGGCTAGCTACGGAAACCTACCCAGGATCTGCTTAGGTTCCGTTTTTACTTTGTTGCTGCTGCTGTGTTTCTGCACAATCCATACACAGTGAAAAGATTAGCCTCATTTCCTAGAGAAGCGGCCACAATGTGATGCCCTGGCAGTGTGTGCGCCTTGGCATGTTCCATCAGAATTACAGAATAAGGAAAAGGTGTTAAAGAGATTCAGTTCCTGGAGGTTTCATACAAGACAGAGCAGAGAAGAAGGAAGACTGGGATTAGCAATTCAATCCTCCCAGGCATTTTTATCTTTTCAGGCAATTCTACAGCCAAACATGGCAATCCACAGTTTGTCAATACTCTGCAGAGGATTGCTAGAGGAAACAGAGGAAATTGTTCTTGATGTTTACAGAGACAGCAGAATACCTTCGCATATTTCAGTTAAAAAAAGCCACATTTCACCAAGAGGCATAACCTATGAGATTCCTTCAACCTATTGCTTAGAGAAATGCTTGAGCTTTTCAACGGAGTGCCTTGCTCTGTTTATCCTGTTCCTTTTTCTCTTTTTTTCCCCCTACAGCAATAATCTTGGCCAGCATCTTTCTTTGCTTGTCCATTGGACAGCGCAGCTGTTGGGCTTTCAGTTATATTTTGCCTTCTGCTGAAAGCTTTATTCTTCAGTGGGAAAGCATCCTAAACCTCTTCTTCAAACTTCGTCACCTTTTCTTCTAAGGTGAAGCCTCACTGCACAAGAGGAAGAACTTGACGTATTTTAAAATCAGTAAAAGATATTTTTGTCCCTGCTATTATTACAAATTGTAGCTTTGCAATACATTATTTACACATACATTTACTGCAATCACTCTCTTAATGGCAAGAAGATCACAACTGCAAACCTGAAATTCATCCATTTGTCTTATCTGGCCTCTTCTTTCCTTGCTGCTATCACTGTCTCTGACAAAACACTCGCTTGTACACCTGTGTACAGCTTAAAATTAATAAATGTTCCATTTACTTTCAGGGTAAGAACTCATTTATCTTCTACTGAAATCTTGTTCATCGTTTTTCTGAAGGATTACCTTGCACAAATGGTGCCGGTGATGTCCTCTCTGTTCACGGTCAGCTGGTCTTTGCAAATTTGTGGATGTCAATGTACTGCAGTATAAAGCTGGGATGTTTTTCAGAATATATGGGTTTTGCTGCATGTCCCAATCCAGGCAGTTCTGCATGTTGTTTTTGTAAAGTCAAGACTTTAAGCTTTACTTCCCTTTTTACCTGCATCTCCTTTCTGGGTGTTGTACATTGACCTCAGTGTGAGAACATTACTCTCTTCTCAGCTCTGTCCTTGTGATTGCCTTTTCTTGTCAAAGCACCATGCTTTCTTGAAGGTAAATTCTGTTTTTCCAGAAGTCTCTCTCTTGATATTTTCCTCTACACCCCATCATAAACTCTGATCAGGATCTCATGCAGCACCTTGCAAATTGACAAATCGGCTCTTTAGCCTCAGAGCAAACATTTTTCTGTATGTTCATTTTGTTTTTCTACTCCATTCAAAAGCTGCATCCTATATGATTCACTTTTACCTGGAATGTAGAATTCACTCCTCAAATTTCTGTAATGTGGAATACCAATTAGTGATATCTGCCTGTTTTAAGAGCAATATATTATAAATACGAGTCATCTATTGTCATAAAAATGAGGCTGTATTCTGTCTGTTTACCTTGCCACTAGCTCCCACAGCTCTCAGTGCTATTTGAGCACATTCCTATCACCATTCGCATTTCCAGAGTGTTTCAGAGAGGCAAATTGATACCAGTGGTTCCTTAGCTCAGAACTATCAGTGTTCAACAATCACCGAGAGCCAAGCAATTTATCAGAGATCCATTCATTTCAGGGTGTGAGCTCTGACCTACTAATTACATAGGTTTTTAGACCATACAAGTGCCTCTTTACCACCAAAACATCTTATAGATATGATTATTACAGATATGGGAAAAACAAGGCAGCCCATGGAAGATTTATGAGGAGAAAGAGGATTCATAAGGGATTATTTGAAAGATAAAACATGAAAACAAAGTGAGGTGAAGAAGGGAGCAATAGCCTGACAAAGAAGAGGAAAAAGTGTAAACAAGATGCTCTTGTTGTTTTGCTTCAATGCCTTCAATATACCATGGACCATTCAAGAAAAATGTCCTGGAGAAATGTAAGTAAAGTATTGCCCCTACAGCAAGCATCAGTCTTATGACAAAAGATGATTATTTTTGTTCCCCTTCATAAGCCAAAAAGAAGCATGAAGAGGCTCTTCACATACCCTGGTCACCAGCATGAATTCCAGCTGATAAAATTAATTTGACCTAATGAAATGAAATAAAGGTAATACTTTCTGTTACAACCCTTATAACTGCCAAAAATTAGGTCACTTGAGTTACGTACCATAGGCCAGGTAATAACCAGTGTGTTAGTGGAAAAAAATTACTGAGACCAGCAAAAATAGGAGGATTTTAATCCTCCTAAAAAAGGACCTGTGCGATATTATAGACAGAGATTGCACTGAACTTTTGGTCTGGCTTTTTGATGTCATTTCTTGTGTTATCTCCTGTGTGTTTTTGATGGAGCATTGCCAGCTCTCCCAGATCTGTACAGCCAAGTGATTTGAGCCCCTGGGGTAGGAGCTATTCAGCTTAGCTGACAACATTAAGCTTTGTGCTTTTCCTTGGTAGCTCCCATATGATAATTAATGTTCCATGGTATTTGTCCAACCAACACAGCAATTAATTACATATATTTCAGCCTTAAGACTAAGCTTACTCTCTCCTCCCATAATCATTCTACATCCACTAGCCTGTGCTAATTTGACTACTGAGTTTGGCACCTGTATTTAACAAACAGTAAACATAGGATGGGATGTCCTTGAGACATGAATGAACTTGGCATTCGGCCCACAAGAAATGTGGGTGCATGTGTGTTGTGAGGGATTTCAAAAGCCTTGAAGTAATTCATTTAGATGCTGACAGCATAAAGTTCTTCTTTTGGAAATACTGTATTTTCATTATTATTATTATCAATTCCAAGGAGCTCTTTGTTTTTTCACTTTTCAGTTGGAATAATTTTCATATTTACATTAATTTGATTTAAAGTTGACATAAACTGAAGGAAAAAGCATGAAAAAAAATCATATTCCCTTTATAAATAAGGAGGATGCAACGGAACAAAATATTTCCTTTCGGACCAAAGTGATTTCTAGTTTTCTTCTCTCCAGCTGCCCTTCCTCTCAGTTTCATGGGTTAGCACCAGGGTTTTTTTGCAGCACAGCACCAAACTAATCCCTCTATTATTCATCCACCATTTCCTGAGTGTGCCCCTACCCTAGGTGCTACCCAGTTTCCTTTGCCAGCCTGCCAGGGTGACTGGTGGGCCTGACCCCAGGGAGCCCACTCTCCCTTCCCAGTCTAGCTGCAGAATTCCTCTTGGATCAGGTTTTGTGTGGTGAAGGGGAACAGGAGGACAGAGGAAGGAAGAGGACCCATTTTTTTGCCACAGCAAAACAGAAGCAGAACTGCTGTCAGCTGATAATTTGGGCATCCAGTTATCTGCTCATGTAAGTCCCTCAGATTCTGAGAGAACAGAATTCTCATGTTTTGCTTGTCTCTTGCAAGTGTCCTTCATCAGGCTTGTCCTCTCCAGGACACTGAGTATGAGGGAGAATTGTACAGGGTGATACAAGCACCCCCATGGCTGAGTCTTTTGGCTAAGGACCAGCCAGTTCACAAACTGAAACTCTCAGTATTGCACTTAAATAGAGGTTTATACTTTCCAGTGGTACTTCACTTACCCATCTGCTCTGTTGGACCAGCACCTAACAGAGAAGCCCTGTAAAGGTCAGGCAAAATTTCAGTGTAAGACTTGGGGATACATTAAAGTAGTTGCTGATGGCAGAGCTTACTGAAGGCTGTCATGGGTAGAGAATTCATGGTATATGCTAAGAAAGCAATTTTTTAAACTGCCTTTCATCCAGAAAGGGAGTTCCTACAACCTGAGTTCAGAGATGACCTATACCAGAGCAGTTAGGTTGCAAAACTGCTCAAATTCTTCTGTATCAAAATGCACCCATTTTCCAAACTGATTCGTTGAGACAACAGCTAATTCTTTAGATTATCATATTCAAGTTTTCACCAGCTGGAGTTATTTAGAGTCTGTCACATTTTAATTTTTTTAAACTAGCATGTGGAAAAGCATAATAACAACGAACTTCTCCCAAAGCCACCATTATTGTCCAAAATAGGTTTTGTTTAGGAAATTTAATCAGGTTTTGTTTAAAACACATGGGAACAAATTTACTGTTTCTGCAGTGCTGAGATGAGAGCCTTTTTACAAAGAAGGAAGAATTGCATATCAAATTGCAGCTAGATAAGGAACTTTATGTGATAAGAAGAGTGAAAGAATTTGGTGGATCATTGGATTTTAACATCACTACTTTTATGGAAAATGGCATGGGGGCCTTTCATAACCATGAGCATTCAACGCTCATTTGAGCAATCACACCTCTCACAGCATGCTTGTTCCCTGACATTTATGCTGCTAGTGCTCTCTCAGCATCCCCCTCATTACAAATCTCTAATGCCACTTCTTGTGTCATTTAATTTTCCTGTGAAGGTCTTCTACTCACTGCCTTACCACACTATTTTGATCACCATTTCTGATGAAACCACAGCCAAGATAATATCTAACACAGTATGAAATGGAGAAGGGGAAAGCATTTAGTCCTTGGCCACCTCACTGAAATTTTCTGCCCCACAGAGGAGGACATTTTGATAAAGTGCATCCTCATAAAAAAATACTTTTCCTCAAGTGACTTAAGGTGTCATGCTTAGACAAATAAAAATCTTGAAGTTGTGAAAAAATACTTTTCCTCAAGTGACTTAATGTGTCATGCTTAGTCAAATAAAAATCTTGAAGTTGTATCTTGGAATACTAAATACTATAATTCCCATTTCAGGATACAGTGATTGAAAATATTCTGCATGTGAATACCAATCCCTGTTAGTACTTGACCCTTGAAAAGGTCATTTAATGGCAGTCTCTGAATGAAACCAGGAGGCTGTAAGCAGTTTCTTGGCAGAATTGATAGAAAGGACAACTTTCAGCTGTCGGCTACCTTTTTTTCTCTTTTTCCCACTTGATACTGTAATTACAAGGAATTTTTTTGAGAATGTGGGACTAAACAAAAGAGTGAAACCATGAGCAAAAATAGATTTGGGAACAAACAATTTAGCAGCAGAAAATAGAAAACTCAAAAGGATGGGAAACAAATGGACTTCAGGGGGGAAAAATTGTATTTTAAGAGTCTTACTGATGCCTGATGAGGAAAAGGGTTAATTAGCAGATAAGGGAAGAATTTTGCAAAACTGCTTTGGCTGAAGAATGGAAAACTTCAACAGAAGCAACAGAGATAAACAGACCATCACCCCTGTGAAAGGTGAAACAGCAAAGCCTCTGGAGATGTCAGAAGCTGAGAGGCTCTTATTGTAGAACTGATACGAACAAACTGTCAGCTCAGGCAGTGCAGCTTCTCTGCATAAAGATGCAGCTTCTGTAAGAGCTGTCTGAGGGATCGAGAGAGCAGAGCTGCTGCTGCTGTAACAAACTCAGCATGTTGTTTGCATTGTCGAGCAAAATCCATTAGCAAACTTTCCTTCTGACTTTTAAAGTGGTTTCCATCCTCCATAACTCAATATCCCTGGCGTATCAGCAGGTCAGTTTTGTTGGCAAGGTGACACACCAGTCGAATCTGTTCACTAACCTGGGGTGCCTCCATACCAAAATACACCAAATTGGTGATAAACCATGGGTCGTGTGGGTGAGGATGGGGAATGGGATCAGTAAGCCAGAGCAATGCCCCAGAACAATTTCTTGCAAGCCGCCGAATCCCTTCAGTTAAAAATAACTTTCTGCGTGAAAAGCCTTACAACATTCACCTTTACCTGCCCTGCAAGGAAGAGAGAATCTTGCGGGAAAAAAAAAAAAGAACATTTTCAAAACTAACAAAACCCATCGTTTGCAGCTCAGCACGTGTCGCTGTGCCATACAGAAATTCACCGGGCAGGGCACACAGGTTTGGGGCAGTTTTCAGCCCGAGCAGCTGTGCGGGAGAGCGGCGGGAGCTGCCGGCGAGAGGCGCTCCGGGCACACCGCTCTCCCCAGCGCCGGCACCGGCTGGAGAGTGGGATCTGCGGGAGAATGAGGGCAGTGCCATCCCCCTCCGCCACAGTTTCTTGCAGATCTGCTGTTCTTCCAACAGGAATAATCAGCTCCCCGGTGAAACTGTACGGCCAGACCTAAACCTAGCGAAAAAATGCAGGGAGGGGAAACTAGGAAATCTGTCATCTAAATATTGAGGGATATTTTTTTAAATAGCAGAGCAATGGCACAATATAATTTGATCAGCAACTGGAGATCAGAGGCATCCTGGCTTGTTTCCAAGCGCTGCCTGGCTGTAGGAGTGAAACATTTACAGAATTTATCATCCTGCTATTAAGTCTTCAGTTCTGCAACAAACCCTTATTCTCTCCACCCCCTCTACAAAACCCGCCAAGAAATCCTTGTGTACACATCCAAGGAAGCCCCAGAAATGAGTCCTTCTATTTTCAGTAAGTTTAAGGAGTTTTGTACAATGTGAGAGGTGGAACATACTGCTCACCAGGTGTTGTAGACAATTTCTTATTCTGTCTCTATGAACAGCACACAGATACTAGTTAAGTGACTGTATCTCTTACTGTTTGACACCTTTGTTTTTCCTTTGGTAAACAGTAGTTCCTGTTCCACAGTAATTTGGGTTCTCTCACAGATCTCATCACCTCAGTCATTTAATACTGAATGAGCATATCATCTACTCTTCTCCATCTTCTCCCTCAAAGATGTAGTTACCTTCCATGCCTCCTGCACTGCCTCTCACAACTCACAAAGCTGACTCCTATCTCAGTCTCCTTCCTTGCAACCAAGCCTGCATTTGCATCATTGCCTCCCTTTGTGTGCCCAACCTCTCTCTTGCTGACTGACCTTTCCTGGCAGGCACATCTGGTCACCTTGATTTATTATTCTCTCACTAGCTGTGCTCGCTTGGTCATATAGGGTCCCACAACAGAGGGCAAGCTGTGGTGCTAAACTTCACCTAGGAAGATGACATTTAGCAGAGGCCCCATGCCTCAAAGCCTGACACATCCTTCTGCTACCACCTGATGTTGCATCCCTGTCTGGGCTCCTGCTTTGGTGATGCTTTCCTTCATGCAACCAGGCACAGCATTCTCATGTTACATTTCTCTGAGATACCATTAGACACTTCCCTGTTTAAACTGATAGAATAACTAGTTTGTGAGTGACTGAGGGACTAGAAACTCTTCTTAATTACTTCAGGAACACTCTTTTCTTCCTTAGGCATGCTCTTTGAAAGGTCCTCTGATTGGAAGGGGACACTTAAAGTCTGCTGAATGACTTTTGAATGCCTCATTAAAACAGCAATGTGAGCTCAACCCTGTTCTTGTTGAACAGGTGTACTGCATCATAGCTGTGCTAATGGGCAATTTTGGTAGCAACCATGGAAAAATGCTGAGGCTGACCTGACCTGGAGTGCTTTAGGCATCCAGCTGTAGCGTTTTCATGTGGCAAATGAAGACACCCACTTACAAAGAAGCATCCATTTAGGGCTCAGAGACCAGACTAATTTCTTAGACAATCACTGCATTATCTCTTCAATGTCTTTTCCCACCTGAAGAGAGTCCTCTGGTGAAGAGAAAGACAAACTCCAAACAAACTAGAAAAGGTTCAAAATGCAAGATCAAATGCAAAGAAATGTTTGATGAATTGGGTGGATTTGATCTAGAGAAGAGAAAACTAAGAGAAAAATTCCAATTGGGTGCCTTCCTTGACAGGCTAAATATTTCTAAACAAAAATTCCTGAGCAGTGACTCAGGCCACCTCTACGCATGATTCAGACATAATGTTGATCATGCAGAAAACTCCCTGATCCTCTGCCTTATTCCTAAACTCCTTTCATTTCACAGTGTAGTTTAATACACAGATACTTTAGATGTTCAGCAGATGATTCACTATTTTTTTTCCTTGTCCACACACTGTTACCATATTACACTATTTGTTCTCCCAATTACTTTTAAGCCTGTGTTCAGCTTGCTTCAAAGAGGAGGAAAATAACCTGTTCTCCATGTCCCTGGTGAATTGAAGAGGAACTGACTACATTGCAATAAGGCAGATTTAGGTTAGACATTCTAAAAAGCTTACTAATACTTATGGGTAGGAAAACAGGATAATAGTTCACTCCAGGAGACTATGGAGTCTCCATCCTCTGATGTATTTGTATTTCAAAGCAGACTACAAAAAATATCTGTCAGGATTGAGAGTTCCTGCACTTTGCCTTAGGCTCAGGATGATGCCTAGGAAAGCTGCAAGACCCCTATGTGCTGTGTCCACCGAGAGGCAAAGCAAGAAAGAAAACATCTTTGGACAAAAGGAAGGGAAGCAGGATGTAAATGGTGCTATCATCATACTAAAGGGAAGAATTCAATTTACAGCACTTTCATTCTAGTGCTTATCAAGAACACTGGGTTTGCTTGACTATATAATGTCCAGCATATTAATTCCCTGAATTTATAAATTAACTTATTGAAATGCTATTGCTTTCACAACTGTGTCTGAAATTGATTTTCACCTTGACAGATGTGACTAGAGCTCTACAGTAACTTTTCTTTCACTTTTGTTAGATATTGTTACAATTTATTTTTAAAGAAAAGGTGTATTATAGACAATAATGAGTTAAAGTGAGAGGCAAAAAAAAGTTACTGTAAGTCAGCAAATCGTGGCTCTTTAACCATAAGAGATGAAAGGAATTTAAGTCCTTAAGACAGTGTTTAATAGTAATGAACATAAAAAATTGAAAATTTGCAATAAAAATGATAAAAACATCAATGAAACCTGAAGTATAATTTTTTTAATCTGTTCAGCCCTGGTTATAATTTCAGTACTGAGTTTGTCCTTTTGTGGCCATCTAATAAACACAAAATGTAATTTTTGATTAAAATGTGGTAGAATAATATTGGGGGTATAAAGGAGAAACAGCAGTGCATTTTAAACCAAGTAATGGTAAATGTGTCTCTACTGAGATGCAAAGAATTCTTGAGCCTCTGTTTTGCTGCACTATGTGAAATTCAATCCAACCAGATGATCCCATCTGAAGTTGGAACTAGTTTCTTCTAGATGGCTATCTGTGCAAGTATCCAAATACGCCTCCAAAGTGCCTGAAGATGAAATACAAATAATGGGAGGTGATTCTAAATTGCTTGGACTATGAGTGAGCCAACTTTTTCCTTCAAAACTTATTTCCTGGAGAGATTCCAGGCTTATTTTCTCTTAAAACAAGAACAAAACAACTTTTGCTGTACTTGCTCTGAAGAGGCTCCTCTTCTTCCTCAAACTGCAGCTCCTGGGCATGTGATTTCTTTTTAAAAAACGAAACATTTAGGCCATCTGCTTTTTTCTGCATAGCAAGCAGCCTTATGTAATCCTGTTCTGCTGACCTCTCTCCTGCTGCAAGGCCGGGCTGCACAGCCATTGCGTTAGGAGGAAATGGCAAGAGGCCTTTTGGAATACTCTCTCCCCTAGCACAGTCATAAATCAGCCTCCCAACTCCTACACTTCTGGGCACTGCATCCGCTGTTGTGTCTGACATAAGGCCATTCCACGGGTCTTAAAGCACATGTCCTGATCTTGCCTTCTCAGCAGAGTATTTGTGAGAAGGGATGAGAAATTCCAAAACCTGAATTTCTTCGGAAATCAACGTCATTCAGTGCTGGTGATGTGTCCCCTTGGCTTATCGGCTGAGCAGCCCATTGCACGTCATCCTAAACTTTACCACAATTAGTCATGAAGCTAATTCAGAAGTGGGAGAAGGGCAGTGGCTGCATTGTTGGAAGGACAGATAAATGAGAACATATGTGCTACTGAGGAATAGCTACAGCTACGTCCTTCAGCCCAAACTACATGGTGAAACAAGGCTCAAAACTTTGTGACACAGCCTCAAAACTATTAATTTCCTGTCTTGTTGATAAACTTCAGTACCTTAAAGAACTATGAGGCCAGAATTAATTTCTCCACACCTTCACGACACTCTTACCAGTTTTCTAAAGGAATCCTTTCTGATTTGATTTTTCTCCACACCTTCACGACACTCTTACTACTTTTCTAAAGGAATCCTTTCTGGTTTGATGGAGTTTACATTGAGAATACATAAAAATAAAAGTGCTACTACATTATACTATATCACAACCTATATCCACCCTTGCTACAGCATTTTTTTTTTGTACCTATTCAACAATGCCTGTGATCTAAGCATGTGGCAATTTAATTTGCAGCAGCAAAACCAGATAAAATAGCAGGGCAAATGTTTCTGTTCTTTGGTTTATCTGTCTTTGAAGCAGACACACTGTCTTTCACCTGAAATTCATTCTGACACTTGAACACTGACCAGTGTTTGGTACCATTTGGGAAGGACATTAGTTCTTCACAAAGGTGGAGACCCTAGTCTTGTACTGAAAGTGTTTTGGGGGCTCTTTCAATGTTTCAGCTAGCCAAAAAGCAGAGAATTCTTTGCTGCTGTATCTACAGTTGTTCACTGGGTTCTACCAATGCACCAGTCTTCATCACATACATACAAGTATTGAAAAGCAATGTTTTATTCTGTTACATACCAGAGTGTTTGAAGACTTGAACTATGTCTGTAAGACTTGGATGAAAAGCAACACTAGCTTGAAACATCAGTAGTGATGTATAATGTCATCTTGACTGTGATGTTATTTCTATTGCTATTATATAGATTTTAAAGAAAACCAAAACATTTTTCTGTCGATGGAAGCAGTTGGTTTTAAGCAATAGCCTATAGAACAGCATACAAAACAAAAAAACCCAGTGCTCCTGATAGAGAATGATGGCCAGGCTCCACACCAGAATTGGCTTCATTTTGGTACTGTTGTAACAATTCTGAAGAGTTCTCCTGCCAGGGCTCCAGGACAGCCAGCAAGGTGGTAGGTTAAAAACAGGGTGTACGCTAGATGGGTTTATGCCAGAGAACCCAGGTTCTGTGGAGAGTGCAATTACTTTCTATCACTTTCTACCCTTTATGACTACACAACTCTTTTTTTGCATCTCCACTCCTTCACTTGCACACCATTTCCAGCAGTTTGTCTGAAATTGCAACTGACAGGTCAATATTCCAATACTTTGGTTGCCTGGCCACTCTGTGACCCCAGCATGACACTTCAAAGGGCACCAGGAACTCTTTTGCTGCTGATTACTCAGGAGGTAGAATGTTCTATAGGAGAGGATTGGGAACAAAGTACTCCCCTTCACATAGGAAGTGTTAGAAGACAACAAGGAAAGGAGTGTAAGAGGTCCTAGGGAAACAAGGATGGGGATAATAAACAACTACTACAGTTACCATACACAGGTCTTATTTTACTCTTGCTTTACTTGCAAGCTTACCAAAGAGTGGCATTTTGGGAATTATGCTTCATACTGAAGGGAAGATGGAGACCCAAATGGCCTGAAATTAATAGAAACTCTTAGTATGCCATCTCAGTGTTTCCATTTTGCTGGTTTACATTGTCAGTAAACCCAAATGGTAGCACTGTAACCATCATCTCTTTCTGTTTTCTAGTATTTTTTGGTATGAATGTGAATAAAAATTTTGAAATAAAGGCTGAAGTTTTAACATAGCCATGAAATACTAGAGTCGTGAGCCTGTAAAATAGGTTTTATACATTCTCTCTTAGGACATAACTGCACAACAAAATAAAAAGTACAGACTGCTGATCCAGCCTGTGTACCTGGAACAGTTTAGCTTTTCCCTGTTTCTTAGCCAATTCCAAATGCTATTTTTTTTTGCTATTTTTTTCATAGTAAATTGCATGGATACATCTAGCATAGAGGATATTTAAGTACTGCAATAATTTACAAAGGAACATGACCATTTCTCCATCCTTTGGAGCCTTTAAATCGAATCTGGAGGTCTTTCTGATGATTTGCTGCATCTCCAGTAAAAAAACCCCATAGGCTTGGTAAAAGAATTTTTGAAGAAGAGCTTGTATTTTGTAAGAAGTCATGTTAGTTAATAATCAAGTTAATTTCTGAACCTGAAATCTATTATTCTTCCTCAGTAAAATTTTTCTGGTTGACAGCCTTATAATTAAAGTAACTTTGATTTTTATTTTACAACTAAAATAACACATTTTCAACCACACAAGAGGAGAAGCAACACTGAATTTTTAAGTTCCCTCTAACCATCACTATTTCTGACTTTTCTGAGTGCCTAATACCACATCACTAACAGTCATAGCACTAATGGCATTAGCAAAATTGTCTGGTAAAATAATGAGGCTTTTGCTAGTATATGTTATATAGGCTTTTCCTCAGAACAGGTTTTTGGACACATTCTAATATCTATGATCTTTTAGGTAACCATAGAATGGATGTGCATGTCTGAGAGATGAGGTAGCTTTTTTTGTACTCTTAGGCAGCCAGTGCATGTCTGAGAGATGAGGTAGCTTTCTTTGTACTCTTAGGCAGACGAAATGAATAATACCTTAATCCTTTGCCTACTTCATTTGTAACTGCTTGGTAATTGTGAAATGGTACATTACTGCTAAAGGATTAATTTAGTTCCCGCATGAGAATTCTCAGCACATACCACATCTGCAGCAGCCCTTCTCAAAAGAAGGTGACTTAGTTTCATCTAACACATTAGGAATCTGCACCTTCTCTGCTTCTGATTAATTTCTGAGAACTGACTACAAGCAAATAGCATTTCCCCAGCCCTTGCTGATTCTAATAGTATCTCTCCTGAAACTGCAGGTGAAGAAATGTTCATTTTCAGACTACTGCCTATAATACCAGAGATGAATAAAATTGTAGGTTTGCAAAAAATGCTAGAGATAAATAAAATTATACGTTTACATAAAAATAGGCCATCATTGCAGGTTTCCAGCCAAACCTCTCTGTGAAACCAGATGAAAAATAGCTGCTTTCCAATTGTGAGCATCAATATATATTTTCAATGGGTTGTTTGTTCTTTTTCTGACCACTCAAAATACCTGAAAATATATATGAAAGGATAGAAGACTGTACAAACTGCTGATCCCTTTCATCTTAGTCTGAAAGAAAAGAGATATAAATAAACATCAGAAGAGGACATAAGAAGTTACCATTTCTTAAAATGCTTGGGCTAACAATACCAAATTCTGGAAAGATGTAAGGTCATGTCACGAGGGAGAGAATATAACTCACCAAAATTTAATGGAAGCATCATTAAATCTGCTCTGAAATTGAAATGTATAATGGCAAAGTCATGTACTGACATTCATTGTGCAACATTTTGTGGTTACAGAATCCTCCAGGACTGGCATGTCTGAGCCATAAGTAACATAGTACTCCAGCTGTAGACTGTATAACATAAGGAACTAAAGACATAGATATATTTAGCAGAGATTTCTGCTGAAAGTTGAATTACACCATATTTTTGCATCTCTGTCAGAGCTTACATTCAAGACTTTACAGGAATGAAATCCATTATACTCCTTGCTGCAAAGGCAAATTAGCAATCTCTTTCTCTCCAGCTTCATCAGAATTCTCCAGTATAGGGGTAAACTGAGTTTTACCTATACTGAGGGTGAAACAGAATGGAAAAATACCTTCCTCTTAACAAGAAACACTCAGCATTTCAGAGACTGAAGGACAATAGCGTTCACTTCCCTTTTGCTCCCTTCTTCCCAGTGGTGCATAACAATTATGTAGGAAAGGAAACAAAAGTAAAGAGAAAGGCACCATAAAACCATGGATATATTTAGGACATTTGGGAAAAAGGAAAGAGAATAATCAGCAAAGAAATTAACAGACAGCAGGCAAAGAGCAAAGAATTTAAAAGCAGGCAGGTGTACTAAAAATAGGTTCTTCAAAATCCAGGGTGATCCAAGATTTAGTATTCAAGATCGGCAGCCACTTTGGGACCCTTCCCTGTGCCTCCATGGGCCCTGATGTGGCAGTACTTTGGAGGCTCACCTGTGGAAATACCTGGCAGTGCACAGGAAGAGGGCTCAGTGCAATTATTTTTGACAGCCATCCTTTGGCAACAGGAAGGCTGCAGCTAAAAGACAGCAGGCTGGATAAAATCATTCTGTAACCTAAATTCTCATCTGAGCTTTAGGTTATAACACTCTAGTTTTTAGTTTTGCATCTCCCAGTGCTTGACTGGCTCCTTGGAATTTTGGAGCAGTATATATATTTGTGAATGATAATATTTTGATGTATTTTTTCAGCTCAGCATCTCCATCATGTAACATTCAGATACAAATGGTAGTATAATAATTAACATTTTTATGATGTCAGCTAGTACTGCAAGTTCAAAAAATATTTTATTTCCAATACCAAGCTAATATACTCATCCAATGCCTGAAAGAAATTTATTTATCTTAAAACTGTGATGGTTAGATACTTGAGTTTGCTGTTGAATCATTGTATTTTATTTGCATATGCTGCACCAAAGGTTAATAATACTTCTTCATTTGAGTAGAGGTATTGGAGATTGGCAAAATCTGCCAATAATTCAGACATAATTGATGTGTCTGCTTGCAAATTCACAGATTTCATATAGATCTTGTCTGTTATAATGTGACTCATTCTTCTGCCCATGATCTGTATGGAGTGACATTTGTGATTCAATTTTACAAATTAATCTTAAAGCAGCAATGCAGTTTAGTTTCTTTGGCATGATAATTGGACGGTATATAATCGAACATTAGGGTCTGTTCCCATTCAGCCCAGTTCTTAGCAATGCAATCTATATTTATAAGATGCTAAAAAATTATTGATATCAGCTGCCTCCATCTGTTGTACAACAGGATACTGAAGAGGCAAACAGACTCCCTGGGTAATGCAGGGAGTGGAGCTTGGGAGATATGGATTTTGGTCTCAGCTCTTTCCTGTTCTGTTTCAATGACCTAAATCCTTCATGTTTCAGATCACTGCCTGTAAAACAATATTTATTCAGTTTCTCTTATGTATAAAGGTAAAGATAGGGACCGTTTATCCTGCTGATTATACTCACTGTCCAACACAGCAGGTCTCAATCTTATTTGGTCTCCAAGCATGACTGAATGTCAATACAGTGAGAGGCAGCAGTGTATTCTGTATTGATTCACTCATTAAAACCATTCAAATGTTTGTAACAAGAAGCCTGTTAACCAGAGACTAGAAGTATTATCCCAGACTCTGAAGTTCTCCCATATATTATTTTTGCTATGGTATTTGCATCCTGCTTCCTGTTTGATGACAGTCTTGTCTCAAGAATTTCCTCTCCACAGCTCTGTAAGGTTCCTTTTCAAAGCACAAGACTCCCCCATACACTTGCTGTCCATTGTGTGACATGATACTGAAGTCTGGGATCATTTTAGAGAGAGGAGCATTAAAGAAACTTCTCCTTGAGGAGATCTTTTTATGTGCTTGTTTTGGGTTTTATACCTGAGATAATTTCCTTTTTGCTCATGTTAGGGCTTGTTTATGGTTGGGACTGTGAGGGAGAAAATTCATAAATGCACTTTGTGAGCTAAGCTTATAAGTGAATTGGATAAAATCATCACTGAGAATGCAAATTTAAGGCGAGAAGGATTTTTGAGTATATTAATGTAACCCAGATGATGAGTACAAACTTTACACTTCTCTGGACATTTCCTCACCTCTGAATTTTGAAGAGGATGTTTTGCTGCACTTCCCTTGAGGAATACAGTTTCTTTTGATTTCTCTCAGTCTGCATTCCATATGGTGACACTGAATGCTGCATCCCATCCTCAGCAGCTGCAAAGTTGATGGGTGTTGAAGGAACTTGCCATCTTCAGTCCTTGCTCCTCACTGTGCCAAAAAGAGCTCCACACCTACTAGTTTTCAAGACAGCAGAGGTGGCATGAGCTGGACTATCTGATAACAGGTCTGGTCAGAGGCATTCTGAGTGTGAAGACTTCTGGTGAGAAGATGCTAAATAATATCTTAAGGGAAAAATTTAAATGTTTCCAGTAACACCAAAGAAATGCTGGTATCCTGAAAGTGACAACGTATTTCTTCAAATATCTAGCTCAAATGTGGAGTCAAAAATTTCATTTCCTCACAGGGGAGACCCTTTCTATTGGGTACATATATCTTGAAGCATTAAAATCCCTCAGCCTGTAATTAATTAGCTCAAGAAGCTTTGATGATGTTTACAGAGAGAGAAACAGTGGAGATTGCCTGCAAGGTTCAACAG
Organism: Acanthisitta chloris; assembly: GCF_000695815.1. Classification (NCBI taxonomy): domain Eukaryota; kingdom Metazoa; phylum Chordata; class Aves; order Passeriformes; family Acanthisittidae; genus Acanthisitta; species Acanthisitta chloris. The sequence goes on along the minus strand of NW_008656641.1, from coordinate 35,386 downwards.
TCTTAGTAGTTAACAGGCCTCTTCTGATAGGCAGGATTTTAATAGCACTACACACTGCAAAACAGCTCAGCCAGGGTTGTATTTTGATTATTGCTCACCTGCTGTGGAAGGTGGGAGTTCTCTGAATGTGAGTGTTTGGGCATCTGATTAACTGTTGTAAATGTGAGGATAAGGCCAGGGGAGATGTGACAAAGAGAACTTGTGACTCATCAGAGAGGGCTTTAGTCAGACCTTCCACTGCTCACAGGGCTGCTTCCAGTCTAGTGTATGAATGCTCCAGGGTATTGTGGATTACAAACAGTAGCTGCTGAGATATAAAAGGAAACTATCAATAGAAGGGAGAATGAGAGCAGGTGGAGCGTTTGCTCCTGAATAGAAAGAATTAAGAGAGACAAAAAATGGAAGTGGGGACCGAGAGAGAAAAAAAAGGAAAAAATTGACAGAGCAGTATACAAAAAATGTACCACAGAAATGAGATTCTGTGTTTCCCAAGGTTAGCAATGTCTGACTCTGCACTTTGGATCAGTTTTGCTCAAATCATGTGTGCTGTTTGGCTTGTGCTTTACGTGCTTCAATTACAGAGGCTATCTGTTCTCCATAGGGGTTATCAATAGGGGTTATCCAATTCTTCAGGTTAATTCTTCACTTAGTCATCCACTGATATAGAGCAAATGCCAAATACTTTAAAGGAAATAGCAATAGTAGGAATCAGGCTGTATCTTTCATTTTGTGCACTATGATTTTTTTATGGCTGCTGCTGTATATACATTTTCAAATTGGCTTGTGGCCCAGAGACAAGAGAAACAAAAAACATTTTCTCTGATATCTTTATCATATTTATTTTCCTCCCATATTTAAATGGGGATATTCTTTTTGCCCTAAGGTTGCAAAGTAGCAGATGCTTTCCAAGATCTCCAAGACTATAAAAAAATAGTGCAACTTTTTATATAGAAAATTGCTATAAAAGCAAAATATTTCTAGGGTTTACATAAGAAATCATTGTCTAACTCAGATAGCATGCACAGAATGACAAACCACAGAGGGCTTAAAAAGAAACCTTCAAAATATGTGATAAGGAAGTGTGATTTATCAAGTAAATTTGAGAAAACGGATCTGTTTCACAGTATTCTACAAAAAGAAGAAACTGCTAAATTGGTTTATCTTGTAAATAGCTTAGTAAAAAATACTCATTTATCTCTTGTTATTGTACCCAATATATATTCAACTCAAGCCCTGGTTCTAGATATGTTTATCTTAATTATAATGTTTTGTTACATCTCTAGATGCTTAATGACTGGGTGCATTTCCCAGTGGCTACAACTACATCAGATGCTAACAACCAGGAGAATATATTCCTTACAGTGCTTGCTGCCTTAATATTTGAGCCTGTATCATCGAAAATGTTGGGAATTTTGCCAATCATTCCAAGTGGTGCAGAAGGACATCTACCATTAAAATCTGCATAACTATTCCACCTCTAATCTAAATATTCAAGAACCTCATACAGCTTCTAGCAGAACTTGCTGTGAACAGTTCTCTAAACTACAGCTTCTGGGGCTTTGTTGAACCAAACTGAAAAGAAAGACATTCAACACAGAAGCAGGACAGCTCGAAGAATGTACAAACTACAGCAATGTTTTTTGGCTATATTGCATTATGTACATAAATTTACAGACATACATATACCAGTTAATCAATCACCTCCAGTCAAAAATTTCAGGGTATCCTAAATGATATTGTACCATCAGGCTGTGTTCAGGCAATTCCCTTTCACTCTATTATAACTTTTCATCTTGAGCCAATATTAAATTCCATTTATCACAATAGGTGTCAGTAGCCATACCATTTTCAGTAGCATCTTCTAGATAAAAACACTCTGAAGTCTCTCTGCAGCACCATTAGCAGTATTGACTGCTTTATTTTCTCTCAATAGAAAGCCCTACACATATACCTTATTGTGGAAAAGAGGTCCTCAGCAGGGCCAAATGTCATTTGAGTGATGTTTGAAGGAGAAGAGATTAAATACTTAGCAAGAGTTATGAACAAGGCTCTATGCCATTTTCATTTAGGGACTTTGATCATTAAGGGGACATGCTTTTCCTTGTCAGTGATGTTTTATTGTCATTTAAGTGGGCTCCTGCCATGCAAAGGAATGGAAAGTTATTAATACTTTGGCTGAAAACCCCTCCAACCATTCTTCATTGAACTCTCAGCAACAGAACAACTGACAGAAATGGAGAGGTGATCAGAAGATGTATGGAGAGGACAGCTGACTTTTTGTCAGTCATTTATCTTCCTGTATTTTGAGACTGCGTGCTGGGACACAGGGTGTTCAGTTGGTGCCCACGGGATTATCTCAGATCATCATTTTGAATTAAGGAAGGAATGCTATTATTCTTCTACTGCAACTGTAAGAAACATTAGCAAGTGCCACGGAGTACAGTCTAGCTGTTAGAGCAAAGGACAAGGGACAGCTGATCTTTGCTTTATAGCTGCTTGGATTATTATCTCAGCTGAGTCATATTAAAGGAGGTAGGAGTGGAATGGTGGGCAGAGGTGGAAATCAGGACATCTATTTGTTCATAATTAAGTATCCTCTTATTCTTCCTCTCAGTCTGCCAGTAACATTGAAGGAAAATAATGGCATTTGGTATACCATTGGAGAAATTACCTGAAGATTTTTGCTCTTGGAACTTGCTGCATACAGCTATTAGTGTTTCTTTTTGGGTAAAATACTCAGCTCCTGTCTTGAATATGTGACAGAAAATGCCTTTCTAGTAACTTTCACTACACTGATTTTAGTCCCAAAAAGGTTCTGCTGAAATCAGGGAGAGAAAATGCATATGATATACACTGACTTCATTGTCCAGGCAGTTAATAAGCAGAGCTTGCTTTCTGACCTATGGGAGCATATCTTCCTTAATAGAAAGAAAATGAAACCTGGTCTCAAAACAGTGACAGAAACTCAGGAGTCAGGGGGAAACTGAAGAACTGTTTTTAGCTATTCTGAAGTCATTATTCCTGCCTTGCATTGCCAAAACTGTTTTGGGAGTGAGTTTTGGGACCACATCTCTCCAAGTTTTTGATAGATTTATGGCCAAATAGCTCAGTCATGCTATTATGGCATTTTTACACCCAGATGAAAACAGGAAGCTTGGGCAAAGAGAATATTCAATTTATCTGCCACAAATGTTTTGTTTACTTTCAAAACTATATAGAACTGCTTCTTCATAAAAACAGATTCATCTCTCTGTATTTAATAAATGACTATTATCCTCTCAGGTATGGCTATTCTCTAAGTCAAAGGGATGGTTTTTCAGTTTCAAACAGGTGTATCACTACAGAAAGTGATAAGTTACAAAAACTTACATAGAAGCAGCAGGGAACAGGCCCATCCATACCCATGTTGGGGTATGTGTGTACTGAAAGAAGCATACTGGAAGAATAGTCTTTGACTTTTTTTGTTAATGGCCTTGAGTACCAAGTTATTATATTCATCAAACAGCTACATGCTACAAGCAGATATAAGCATTTGACTCTTCACAAATATTATGCTAACATTAATTTTCTAATGTATGTAAATTAGATATCAACTTTAGATGAGTCCTATTGTCACCTGACATTAAAAACAGGCCTCTACCAGTTTTCATACACTTCCCTGCCACTCTCTCCAATTTTTGAGTTATCTCTCTTCTGGCTTAATGGAAACTTGACTGTGTTGGTTACAAAGAAAATTGCAGAAGTGTTCTCTAAGAACACGTGGAGTGCATTTTTACCCTATCCATATGATGAACCATGTCCTTTTTGAAGCTTGGGGTTTAATGACCACAGCATGATTATAACAGTTATCTCCAGCAGCTACAGAGGACTTTTTTTTTGTGACACATTTGATAGTTGCTTCATGGGCACATTTGCTTTCAGTGAGAAAGATCAGAACAGGCAGAACTGCATCAACTCATGCACTGTAACTGAGGACAAACCTACCTTGCTGTTCTTTACAGCCGCCTGTTGAACTGTGGCAGTTAGGGATACGTGTTCCTGATGCTTGCAAAACTTTGTCTATACTTAGATTTGAGCACCACACTTTGGTGGCAGTGCTTGTCCACCATCTCTGCCAACATGTGTTGGCATGTGAAATGACCCTAGAGCCACCTGTAAAGTTTGTTGTCTCAGCAACTAGTTTATAAGTCTAAGCTGAGCCTGAAAATTCCTTCTTAGTCCCAGCTTCACCTTATGCTTCTCAAGAATAAATACTAAATAATGAAGGGCAAGAGAGACACATACCATGCATACTCCTCCTATGTTTGTTCTGGGTTTCCCTCCAGGTCCTCTCCTTCCTGTCCTCTCTCATCCTCTCCTCATGCTCTCTGAAAATATGTAACTGGAAAGGTCAAATGTTATCCACTTCCTCGGTTTTTTGGAGGCCTTTTAAAAAGGTTTTTTTTCCCCCGAAGTTCTGCAAAAATTTGGCCCCTTTCACATTTTTTTATTTCTTGTGAAACCCAGATGACAGGAAGGGGAAAACATGCACTGGCTGGATTTAAAAGTATGATGCCAATATTTCTTGTTCCATGGAAAGGCAATCTCCCTCAGTACACTGGAAAATGTCCAAACTAATAACTGTAATTAATAGCTAAAGTAATCACATCCCATGCTACAGCAGCATGTGACCTCACATAGGCATGAATATATTTTCCTTCTGGCACCTACCAGGAGAAAGAAACATTATCTTACTGGCACAGGAAGCTCAGAGAGGCTGACCCAGAGGATTACAGTCACTGAGGACAACCACAGCAGCCCTACAAATGTGTTATTTGCCTTGGGACAGGCTGGGCCATGGCATCCCAAGGTGACCTGGCACTGCTGCCAAAGCCCTGCTCTCCCTCACTTGCAGTTTACTGGGTCCCTGGTAGAACAAGGGGTAATGGTTTTAAACTGAAGGAGAGTTGATTTACATTAGATATAAGAAGAAGTTTTTTACAATGAGAGTGGTAAAACACTGGAACCGGTTGCCAGAGAGGTGGCAGATGCCCCATCCCTGGAAACATTTAAGGTCAGGTTGGACAAGGCTCTGAGCACCCTGATCTAGTTGAAGATGTTCATGCTCATTTCAGGGGGCTGGACTAGATGACCTTTAAAGGTCCCTTTCAACTCAAACTATCCTATGGTTTTATGAAAGGGGCATGGTCCCCCTCAGCCCTATTTCTTGAAACAGCAATGCACAGTGCCACAGGATCTGACCTCCTTCATAATTCATAATAAATGGGTCCATATCCACATGTGGTCCTTCCTCAGGGTGCCTCATGCCCCCAGGGGTATGAACTATGTGTAGCTGCTGATGTTAGACCAGGCAGGCAGATCACAAGCACCCCAAGACAGTGAAGATTAAAAGAAAATTCTGTTTCTCCTTAAGAACAAGACACCTGACCAGTTCCTGACTAAACAGAAGGCATTTTATGCCCCAAGTGGCACATTACAAGGGCAGTTGTGGAAAACAGCCTCAGGGAGGGCTGCTGTAGGACAGGACAAATTCAGCAACAAAGCAAACTATTCATTTAAAACGAAGTCTGTGAAATTATGCTCTATCTTTCTTACACACTTAATTGAAAAACAGTTACTCTGGACAAAGTTCAGCCATATAAACACAAGCACACACAGCATTCAGTTGTGTAAACATAAGCAATCCCAGTTTGATACTGCTCCCAATTAAGCCACTGTGAGTGAGTTGAGGGGTGAGAAGCCAAATGAACAGAGGAATCAACTAAGAAAGCAGAGCAGTAGCTGTTGCCCAGTCCTGTGGTCAGAGCTCTCATTGTGCAAAACAGAATGCAGTTACATGGGATGTAATTAAATGAGACATCACTTTGACCTGCTTTTTTGCGAACTTGAATGCGTCAGCTTTATACTTGGAAAAAAAAAAAAAGAGTGGTGGTGTCATTTAGGTAGCTTGCTGACCTTTATACATGATCTGTTTATGACATGCCTGTTCTTTCTCATCATTCCATGACTTTGCTCCTTCTACCACTGTGAAATGGTTTTGCTATATATTTATTTACTTTCATCCATTTTAGGTATATTATTTTGTTTTCAGGAATATGTGCACAAAAAAAAAGCTAATGAAAATATGTAGCTGCAAACCTCTAATGCAAAAGGAAGACTCCTTTAAGGATTTGCCTCTATACAGATTTATAATCTTGTCTGGAAGTCCCTTTCCCATTTATTCATATCAATAATCTATGAAGAAAAATGCATAGCCTGATTTCTATTTTTTAAAACAATGTATATTCTGGTCTAATAATAATGATTAAATAGAGTGGGGACAGATGTACATTGCTTATGTAATCTGTTGATCTACATGATGACAAATCAACCTGTTCAGAGATTGCTCTCTCAACTGAGTCTATGCCAAGTTTGATGGAAATACTATTAAGCCCTTTCCTTTTGAAAGAGTGAAGGGGTCCAACCTGTTGGACTACATGCTGATATACATGGGTGCATGTGGAGTGTGGCAAGAGTTGGCACTATTTTAACAAAGTTCATGTTGGATTTGCTTCATTTTTTTCATCTTTCATTCCACAGAGCAAATTTTTATTTTCCTGATGTTTTATGTATTTTGTTGGAAGAAGTGTCTCTTATTTCTGCAGGCAAGCTCAAGGTCATCAAAAATCCACAGAGGTAGCAATGGAGCAAAAAGCAAACACAAAGCCCTTTGCCATTCTCAAATCCAAGTCTTCCTAGGTACAGGAAACACAAGGTTAATTTCTCCTGATAAAAAAGCATTTCTGATATGAGGCCCTGAAATAGCTTCTTCATTTTTTAGTCTGGAATTTTTCCAGCTCTTCTATACTGCATCCACAGAAAACTAAAGTGCTGGGACATTTTTGAGGTATGGTGGCCACAGAAAACTAAAGTGCTGGGACATTCTTGAGGTATGATGATTTCCTTCAAGAAAAGTGATAATTCAGTCTATGGTAACTTCAGATCTGCAGTCCGTAAGCCCTTTAGTTTACCAAAGTCTATGGTAACTTCAGATCTGCAGTCTGTAAGTCCTTTAGTTTACCAGAGTTATGGAACCTGCTCCTCTGGGATTGTTCCCTACCCCTTCACTCATGTCAAAAGGAAAGGGGTCAATAGTATTTCCATCAAACTTGGCATAGACTCAGTTGAGAGAGCAATCTCTGAACAGAAAATGTGCTTGCACTCTGTATTGCATTTGGAAAACTTCAAATGAATAAAAACATATGAAATGAGAGGTTTTGAGAAAATCTGTAACCAGAGGGCATCTCTAGTAAACTGTTTTGGCTCCTAAGGTATCTCTGGAGAGTTGGTTTAGAACAACACCTTTGGAAATACAAGGAAACAATTTCCCACATGAAAACTGATGTAGAGAAATAAGTTGCTACTCCATTCTTTATCTCACAGAAGAAAAATTTTCAGATAAACAGACTTTTTTTTCATATCCCTAAGGAGATAAGATGTCACAGATGCAGGCATGGTTGGGTTTGTACTTTACTTGTAAAAGCAAAACTTTTCAACTTGGTAACCTTCTGAGCAACAGGCTTATGCAGTCATATGCTGGAGCATATTAACATGCAGAAAGCATTCAAGGAAATACAAGCCTGTTTCCTCTATTGACACATGTACAAGTGTAAAAGGATTCCATGTTCAATCTTTATAAAGATACATGCCCTGTTTTCTCAGTGTAGCTAAGAACACAGATCAAGCCTAGCCTCAGAATGATATATGGTGGCAAAAGGTGAATATAATTTTACTCCTTACAAATGAAAACCAGTGATTTACAGTGCTACACTTTGGATATAGAGCTAAGACATTTCCTATCAATCATCCAGAATGAAACTATCATTTTGGAGTGGCTGGAGACAGCCAGATCTGCTGGAAACACTGGCAAAGTTTCCTACACAAGAAGCTAGAAATTCAGGAGCACTGAAAGCCACAAGCCCCTACAACAAAATGACTAGTAATGAAATTACCTGACAAATATTTGTCAGACAGAGGTCAATGTTTTTGCACTTAATGAGCTACACTGATCAGGTCCTCAGTTATTCATAAATGTCCAATTTTTTTATAATAAAAAACCTGACTGTTGTCTTTTTATGGCTGGTCATTTACTTTCCAATATCATGGTACAAAACTGTACACTGTGTAAGGAAGAATATGTGCAGAGATGACTTAACAGACTAGCTCCAAGTTTATAAGCTTGTAAATATGTTCCAAAAATGAGACAAAAAATAAACCTAAATGACAACATTTGAAAAACTTGAATTTGAATATAGCTTGAAAAAAATCTGCTGACTTCTTCACTTTCTACTTTCAGTTCCCTAATTGGATCCTGTTTATTAGCACTATATGATGCAAGTGGAGGGGTAGAGCCATGAAAAACTTAAGCTTTTTGTCCAACTACAAGGCCAATATTATACACTTGGAGTGTATAAAACTGTTACAGCAAGAAAAGCTAGTCCGATGAGCTGCTGATTTGAGCTTGGGAAGGAAGTTGCACTGAGGTATTGCTCTTGCTTTATGACAAATGCAAGGTACTTCAAGGCAGCTTACCCCTAACTAAAAAAGAGATAAGCAATATCTTTTTTGACAACAGCCCTGCAAGCTCTGATTCCCTTAAAGCTGCTCCACTTTAAGACAGCCTTCAGGAGGGGAAAATCCAGGGCTTCACAGGCATGTAAATCACAGTCCTGCAAGTGACCCACAGCTCCATCAGCTTCCATGCTAGCCTAGGATGAGGCTTAAACTTGGGAGCACACAGTAAGATGCACTAGCCACACCTCCCCTTCTGCCTCATAAAATGCAATAGGCTAGCCAGAAATAGATACGCTTTATCTAAATGTATGCACAGCTTTGAAGTGTAGAACTAAATTTCATTTTGGGGGTGGGGGTAAGAGGAGCATCAAATATGTTAGCTCAATAACTGTAAATTAAAACAAAAGGAAAAAAAAATCATTTGCCCCCCACGCACCTTTCCCAGAACTGTGAGATTTAGTATAGCAAGATTTAACATCTTAGGGAGAAAAACGAGAAAGAACCAGTAGAACATATGGCATGAAGAAGGTGTTAAACGGCAGAATTTGAAAATGGTTTGCAAGATGCTCCATAAATATTCCAACCCCAAACACAAGCTGTTTTGCAGCAGACTTTTGATGGAATTATATGCACACAATATAATGATACATTTCTTAGCTCGCAAATGGCCTGTTCTAGTGTCACTGATGCAGAATTAACCTGGCTGCAGGAGGAGCTCAGAATCAGGCAGGTGCTGCATTGAACAGGCAATGACATTGTTTCCACTGTACTCAACAGCAGTGGACAGTATTCAGTGACAACAATGGCTCTCATTGTATTTTTGGCCCCAAGGATGAGCTCTCAGGAAGAGCAAAATCAATACATTTTACAATATATATATTTCTCCAGCATTCAGACATATACTGCTGTCCATACAATTCTGGACCCATTTCATCTGAAGCCTGGATGCACATTTCCAAAGGAAGTCAACAGGAGTCACTGATGAAAATCACCCTGTTAGGCTTTTACTTAGGCTAGAAAATTATTTCTGTGTAGCTGCATATAAGTTGACATCAGTTAACTGGACTTTCTTACTAGACATTTTAATAATATAATCACAAACACTTAACAGCAATAATAAAAAGACAGGAATCAGTTTAAAATCTAAGACTATCCAAGCTCTTACTGCTGAATGCCACTGAGGAGTTCAGTTGACATATGAAATACTGCAGAATGCTAACAAGAAAGGAAACAAAATCCTTTGGGGCACTCTGTTAATTCTCATGTAAGTTGCCACAGATCTATCTACTTTTCACACAAATGAGACACAAATTTCCATCTATCGGTCAAAAAACAATTTACTTCCATTGAGTGAAGTGAAAACAGAAGGATGCAGCTGAAAGCTTCACAAACTGAAATCCCATCACAAAAGCAGATATTTTAGTTAGTTTAGCCAGGTTTGTGATCAAGAGAACATTTCCCCACAGAGTTCCCTCATTTGGATCTGCTTCTGGGTGGTACTCAACATAGAGCTCATAAAATTCAGCACAGTAGGTAACATACCATTTTATTGTGAATGTTTTGTTTCACCTCCAAGGCATCTCTTAAATGCTACTCTTTGAGGGACTGAGTTGCTTTCATCTGCACAAGCCTCCAGCTGGTAGCCCTGCAGTAAAGCCACAACCTTCCTATTTCATGACTCTTACTTCAAATCCTTTTGTGCATTGGAGAGATGCTGACAGGAAAAAAGAGTTGTGCAAAGGTGTCTTGACAAGGACTCAGACAACCAAGGCCGTGATGTGCCTCTGAACTGCTTCTCCTCAATGTCTTGTTAAGCATGGATGCTTTCTCTTTGGGGAAAATAATGATATACTGGCATCATCTTTTTTAAGTTGCTGCTAGAAACTAGGTCTAAAATATATAACATAGACTCTTACTTATATTTAAAAGAAAAAGATGCCAGTGTCTTTACATATGACTATTCTGCTTAGAAGCAAAGGGTCATGATTCTATATTTACTCTTATTTACTTACAATATTGTGAATATTGTTGGAAGCCCTAGAGACTCTCCTTGTGGAGACTGGGAATAAAATGAACTAATGTAGATGGAAAAAGGGACAAAATGAAAGAAGAAGGGAAACAAAGGGCAATAGTAGACAAAAACTCAGTCAAAAATGACTTTCAAGAAACCAGATGCTGGTGCATAAATACTCATTCTTCAGAGTGCTTTCTATGCTAGCAAATACAACTCCTTACTAGAACTGCAGGTGCTACAGGACAAACCCAGAGCCAGGCAGGACCTCTCTGCACAATGAGAATCATCCGTGTTACAGAGGGTTCAACTGGTAGGTTGCATCAGTGTCATGGTCTGAACTGAAGGCACACTGTTCTGGGTCTTAGACGTCGATCCCTCTCTGTACTAGCATCAAAACATAAAATCCTTCCACAAGGCACCTGAGACCTATCTTGAGACCAGGCAGATACTTTACTTGTGCTGTTCCTACTGAAAGACTCTTTAAGGACTCACTTTCTTGACGGTTAGATAACTCCTCTTCACTTTTAACCTTAATGTAATTACCCGTGATTTATACATGCTTCTTCTCCCCCTCTTATGTAGTACTGTATTTACTTAGGGTAATCAATCTCCTTTCATCCTTCATTAGATTAGCCAAGTCAATACTTATAGATTTCCATTCCCCACATTATTCAGGTAGCTCCCACTTGGTCAAGGTTTATTTAATCTTACCCAGCTATTGCAGAGCACCACACTGTACACAGTATTCAAGATGAGGCTTCAGCTAAGTCTTGTACAACTGAATTACTCTTCCCTCTCTGTTGACAGTATCTCACCTGAAACTCCCCTCTGTGTTTCACCCTTTTTCCCACTCCCTCATGGTTGTGCTACATAATCATCCTATGATCAAACATGCCTGTTTCTCTCTTGTCATATTGGTTTTCTCTCATCTGATAATAATCCTGTTGACAGCAAGAAGGTTTTGCTCTGAATCTGTGTATGTCTAACCCTACATAATACCCTGGGCTGAGTATTAATCTTCATCCTACTTCTTTTCTTGGCCTTAAGGTCATGCAATTCTCAGAGTATAACACTTCAGTTCAACACTGGAGTACTATACTGCATTGATGGCCTCTCCTTGAGCTGTGTCATCACTGCAGTCTATTTGCTCCTTCCTCATTTTTTGCCAAGTTTATTTGTGTAATTAATAAACAGGATTGCTTTTGAGACTCTTCCTTAAAAAACACTGGTAAGAGCATCCTTCCAGCTTAAATGCTTCCCTTAAGAAACTGTGTCATCTCTCCACTAAAACAGATACTTCACCCCTGTACAGTTCTTACAAAAATCCACATCTTCCTCCACTGAATACTTAACTTCATGTTCTGTAGCCCGTCAAATGCTCTCCTGTGGGTTAAGCAGCACTTGCTAAATTTCCTTTGCCTAAAAAGCAGGTATCACGCTGGGAAAAAAAAGAAAAAAAAGAAATGTTATTATGTTGCATTCTTCCTTTGGTATACTTATGTTACATTTGACCCTGTTTTCCTTTATCTGTACACACTCTTATTCTTCCCTTATGCTGGACATCCACTTTTGTAAGTCAGACCCTTCAGGTATCTAAGATGAAGAGTCCTTGTGAGCTGGGGTGAACAGAGGTCACAAAGTTTATTTTTTGTATCTTGATGTCAGACCCTTCAGGTATCTAAGATGAAAAGCCCTTGTGAGCTGGAGTGAACAGAGTTCACAAAGTTTATTTTTTGTATTTTGACTGTGAAAATTTCCATTCTCTTCTTCCCGGTAGCCATCTCCCCTATCATTTTTTCTCCCTCCCCCAAATTCAACCTCAAAGAAAACAAAGAAAAATTTTTGAAATGGGAAATGAGATCATCTTTAATTCTATCCCCATCCCCAGTGCACAGTGCTTGTTTTTTTTCTTATTCTTTTAATTTGCATGGTTGAAAAATCTTTCACAATTTGCTTGAATTTCCTGTCTCAGCTTGACTTTTGGCAGTTATCATTTTACCCCTGTGCTTTCTGACCTCCCAAATTCAGCTTTAACACTAGCTCTGACATATGTTCTCACTATGTTCTTACATATGGGTAATTTCTCTCTTCATCTAAATTCCCTCCTTGATAAACATTACAACTGATTGACTTCTAAAACTGCAGAGAAGTCATGAATATTTTCATAAATAAAACCACCACGTTCAGATCATTACTATTTATGAAATCATGGTATTTGATACTGAGGAACATATGCTGATCAATAAATGAGAATGTCTGCGATTCTTAAAGCATCAAGAAATGCCAATATTTTTAATGAAAAATTATATAAGCCTCCTTTTTTCCCTGAAAATCAACACTCCATTTTCAGAATTATATTCAGGAGTATAGTTACCGTACCCTGAAGTAAAAAAAAAAAAAAACAAACAAAAAACAAAGGCTGCAACTGTATTCAATAAAGACATTCAATCTTCCATTGCATGATTGGTTTAAAAAATAAAGTTTTCAAAATAGAAGTCAGTAAATGGAGCATATCTAAACTACTTATAACATAGGTAGTTGAATTAAGCCCTTAAATGATAAAATGGGCAAGAAAAAATATATTGGCAAGTGTGCTGAGTAGATTAGGCTACAGATTAATATGGTAACCTATGACATTTTCTATTATGTTTTCTTCAGGAAGTGGGACAGTGCCTGGTCTAAGAAGACCTACTTTTCTCATTGTCACCATCTATGCTTCAAAAATAATCAGGGGAAGGAACCCCGACCAACCTTATTCTTTTCTTCCTCTATGTGGTGACTGTACCATTATGCAGCTTTCCAATAAGTCAGCAGCAGTCATTTCTGTCAGGTAGAGGCTTATGTTGTGCAGTTGCTGATGGATTAGAACCAAGCTTACAAATCACATCATCTCTGTCTCATACCTGCACCTTGGCTGCTTCCTGAGCAACATAGTTCAACAGTTAGAGGGGAACTGGAAAATAGATGCTGGCAAGAGGTTGTGCTTATCATGAAACATGGCAAGAGTGAGTAGTGCAACAACAGATTAGGAAATTAATTTGAAACAGAAGCTACTCCCTTCAATGAGGAAATGATTTAGCTTTAAACAAGCAGATGCCTTAGTAACTAACGTATTGCCCTTTCCCTCCTTTCACTTTGAACATGACCATCTCTGAACTCGGTTTTTCATCACCTTTTCTCTTTATTTAACTGGTCTTCTTCACCTGTCAGACAGTAACATATTTTCTCTTTATTTAACTGGTCTTCTTCAACTGTCAGACAGTAAAATAGCTTGCAGTGAAATATAAATCTGTTTTCTTTTTATGAACTGCCCTAAAATGCAAAATGGATTCCCTGACCTGCTCCTCAGCTTACCAGGCTTTGAGTAGGAAAGGAAGGTCATGAACTGCCCTAAAATGCAAAATGGATGCCCTGACCTGCTCCTCAGCTTGCCAGGCTTTGAGTAGGAAAGGAAGGTATTATGTCTAAGCAGACAAGCATATTTCTGATAGAAACAGAAATATCAGCTGTGATGTATATATCAGATCTACACATGTATTCTGATAGAAACAGAAATATCAGCTGTCATGTATACATCAGATCTACATATGTGCAAAAACCTTTCTGAACATTACTTCTTGAAAAATGCACCATCCAGGATGAATAAACTGTATAGTGTTTCTCTTGATGTTCACCTGTTCCCATGCAGAAGATCAAACACATTGCAAATGAGCAACAAAACAAGAAAGAGTTAACACACATTGCAAATGAGCAACAAAACAAGTTTAAAAACAAGAAAGAGTTAATTCTTTGTACATGTGTAAAGTCTGTATCTTCTTTCTAACTTCTGCAGCTGGGCTTGGTGCATAGTTGGGGAAACTAAAGGAATTATGTTCCTGGCTTTTAACTCTTGACATAAATTTTGAATGGATCTGAGACAATGATGTTTTCTCAGTCAGAAAATATTCCTGTATATCCAGTTTAGGTAGAGTCAGAGAGAATAAACTTGCAAATATCTCCAGAGTTAATCTAGCCTCTTCTGTAGATGGCATTATAGAGCAAAAAGGTATAAAGCTAAGACTACATAAATAATCTATCTATTTAGTCATTAGTTCCAGGAGGAAATAATCAGAATATCCATATTTTTGTGATATTGCTTCATCCTTTGTAGAACAGATAGAATTTATGTGCACTCTATATGTCTTCTCAGGTCTGGGAAAAACATAAAACATGGATACCATTGTCCTGAGCAGCCACAAATCCCTACAGTCTTTTTTTTTTTTTTTTTTTGGCTTGAATCTTGTGACGCAAGCTAAGGACAACTAAGCATTGAATTTCTCTCCTACATGGAGGGCCCTCACTACTGATGATCATGGGACTCCAGGTTCAGAGTCAGCCATACTAGAAATCCAGAACAGGCAAAATGTTCCTGCTCCTTGCTCCTGTACCCCATGGCAAAGAATCTGTCTTTTTCTGTACTAGATTTAAGCTTGAATTTTCCCGGAATTATGCACTGATTAATCCCATGAGATCTGTCTATTCTATCCCAATTGCAAACTTGCAAATTTATACAGAAAGGAGGCACACTTTTTCTGTGCTCTTCTGAAGCCTTGGTGGATAGCTTTACTATTCCTAAGCCAAAGAGATACAGCACAAAATCTCAACACAAACCCTTCTCTGATATGCAGTCAAGTATGTCCAGTGACATGGAGTAAAAAGAGACAAAGATGAAAGAATTCAGAATCTGAGATATGAAATTCTCCCCATGTCTAGATACCAGACAGATCTGATACTTTGAGTTGGAGAGGAAAGGAGGGCCAGAGACACTTGTCTGAGTCAGTTTGAGTTGGAGAGGAAAGGAGGGCCAGGGACACTTGTCTGAGTCAGAAAGAGGACACTGAAGTTACAACCCAGTGATCTGCTCTATGTGGAAAAGCCAGTGCTCTTAAATTGATGTTCTGTGGACAGAAAATTGATTAATTAGGTTTTTTTGATATTTCAGTAAGACTATACTCATCAATCTTTAACACCATTCACAACCCTAGAGATATACAGTTGAATTTATCATGTTCTGGCATAGGAGACACCTGTGTACAAGCTGCAACCTTCAAGAGGAGAAATTATCTCTAAGAAATTGTTCCATCTAAAACTGCCAGTATTTGTACTATAACCAGTGGTGATAGAAGAAGCAGATCAAGTAACAGTGTCAGATACTGTAGAAGGCGCATGAGAGATTAAAAAATTGCCTGCATCTTCTTTTCTTACCTTTTTTTTTTCTTTAGGTAGGCTTAATGTGTTTGATGTATTTTAATGTTAGACCCTTATTAGGGAAAATAGAAGAAAAGACAAACAGGAAATAAATTATGCACTCTGACATGCAGCTAAAATGGTGCTGAACACCACAGACTCATTCTGGAGAGGTTAAAGCTTAATTATTTAAGCAGAGAACTTGTATAAAGACTCCAGTACTGAAAAATGCCTTTTTACCTCTTATGGGAATTAAGATTAAATATAATGCTCAGCTGACAGGATATTAGTTGAAAAAAATATCATGCTCATTTCTTCTGTGTTGAAGCCATTAGCTTAAAATAGTCCATAATTGATGTTAGTCTGATGGTGAAAGCAGGGCTGCCATTTTTTCAAATGGACAGTGTAAATTTGGCCAGACAGTATAAAGACAGGGCCAGACTCTGAGAGGGTCAGTCAAGGTAAGTTTCTCTGCTAGACAGTTACTCAGCTGTTTTGGACAGCTTCATGCATGCAATTCCATTCTTCAATTACCCAGAATTCATTAGACCTAAAATTGTGATCATGAGAAACAAAATCAGAAGAGCTGCTGCCTGACATAAGATCAGTATTGGAAAAAAAGGCTGCTCAAACACTAGTGAATGGGCTTGAGAGCTTACAACTAGTATGACTTTTAAAGAATATGCAACAGTTCCACATACGATGAAAATTAATATTTCCTACATGATTGGTGGGTAAAGTTTCATATTAAGAATTAGTGGCATTTTATCCATCTGTTTGTACTTAATGAGAACATGATGCCTTGGATTTCATGTGAGCTCACTGAAATGAAGGGAGTATAGCTTGAGCTCAACCTGCAGGATCAGGATTTATTAACATGAAGAGGTTGTGAGCTTTGTTTCATAGAGGATTTTGGTATTTTTCTACCTCACTGATTTCAGGACAGGAATGAAGATTGAGTGTTTCAAAATTCTCAAGGGAAAATGTTCAAAGACTAAAATATTCAGAGTCAATTGATTTCTACATTATTATACCGTAGTATGATCCAGAAATAAAATACAAATTCCAGACTCACTTCTGGGGAAAGTCTAAACAGAGTCCTTATTATGAGAACACTTCATTACAGTGATGTGTACTCAACTTGGCAAATTTATTCATTTCCATTAGAAATTGCATTTTTGATGGAATTTTGTCCCAATGGGTTTCTGAGCCAGCCTCTGTTATTACATATTTACAGAAAGACAACAAATGAAGACTGAGTATTTTTTGACTGTCAGAATACCAGTGATTTTTGACAGATATGCAAGCAGTGGAAGAGATATTTGGAACTGTTATTAATAAATGATTAAAAATAGCTCAAACTAAATACTGAGCTAATATGAATGCATATTCACATGGATCTATTTTTACACACTCATGGGATGTATGTGTGCAAGAGACAGAACAACAGCAAGCTAAAGGTTATTTATATAAACATATTAGACTCTAAAGAAAGTACGAGACACTGCAGAGTAACCCTCCGCATCGCGACTAGGAGGTTAAGAAGAAATGACTTTTATTCGCTGTCACTCACGTTGATTAAAGCTCTTTTCTCTAAAGCAGGCAATGCTGGCTGCCCTCACACAGACTCCTGGAATGAGAACAGCTGC
The DNA here is from genome assembly GCF_000695815.1 of Acanthisitta chloris. Taxonomy (NCBI): domain Eukaryota; kingdom Metazoa; phylum Chordata; class Aves; order Passeriformes; family Acanthisittidae; genus Acanthisitta; species Acanthisitta chloris. Next base: position 17,944 of record NW_008656641.1, on the reverse strand, counting down.
TGTGAATAAGACAGGGTAAGATTTTCAGACCCTCAGGGAGGCATGTGCTAGGAAGCAGCAGCAGTAACAGGGTGAATAATATAAATGAAAAAGATCTGGAGGGTGGAGTTCTGCCAATAAGCAGGAGCAAGAAAGAGATTACTGATGGTGGGGTGGGACAGGAACCCAGGCTATCAACAGAAATAGGAATGAGATATTAGAAGCCTGGAGAATTGGCTGGAGTTTCTCCAGACCTGACCCGGCATGCTTCACTCTCCTTACACCTTCTGTAGGTGCTGGGGCAGTAAATATGCTAGATGGAAAGGCAGAAAGGATTGGAGTCAAACACAGAGATATTGACTTAGGTTTTAGAATAATTTTCTTGGATGGCTAATGTTCAGCTACCTTCCCATAGCTTGCCAGATGAGAGTCAGTCACTGAGACAGTGAGATCTGCTTGTCCATTTGTTTGTATTGAAAAAACTGGCACCATCCTCTGCCTGAAATGTTTGGAAGACCAACAATTGTATGCTTCCACAGCTCTTTAAAAGGATGAGTCTTTCCATTGTGCCATTCCAGGTTCTTTTAATTCTTCAAATATAGGACCTCCTGTAAGGCTCACATACAAAACAATGCAAAGTGTATTCTATTAATATAACCACCACAACTCTTCTTCTTGCAAATTCTGCTTTCAACAGTCCAAGGAGATGATAAGGAAAAGCAAGGGGGTACAAGGCTCATCATTTAACCCATTTTTTTTCTTCTTAACTTCTTTCATTAAAAAAATAGAAGCTCAGATGTTCTGTCTAAACAAAGCAAAAAAAGAAAAAGTGGCCACAGCCCTTTAGGCTAGAATTCCTAATTATAAGCAGTGATGCTCAGTCTAAAGTAAGACTAGTAGCTCTGATATTCACTGCAAGGTAAATGCAAATAACTGAACAATAAAATATGAGGAGGGATCTAAAAGGTTAAAGAAAAAAAACAAACTCAAAAACCAATAGTGCCAGTATAACTTATGTTCAGTTACAAGTCAGGATCATGTAAGAAGCAATTATTTTCTCTACAGTCAAAATCCTCGTGTGGGAGATTACTTCAGTACAGGCTACAGAGTATTTAAAACTGAAAGGCTTGAAAGCCCACAGGATGTAAAAGCTTTTGTATGATTGGAAGAGACATGACAAACATGCTCATCAGGATTAATATCACACAATCCTAATTTTTTAAGCATAAACTATGTGCCAAGTAAAAGTGTCTAATGTCTTCCTCATTTTTAATAAAGTCTGGCTAATATTCATGCCCTCTATATAAGCATAAACTATGTGCCAAGTAAAAGTCTCTAATGTCTTCCTCATTTTTAATAAAATCTGGCTAATATTCATGCCCTCTATACATACATTCATTGAGTCCTTTAGGCAAAGAATATTGTAACCATCTTCAGAGCTACAAGCCTGTGTAGTTTTAATGGACAGTAGAGTCAGATCTCAGACCTGCTCAAACATCATAAACAAAACAACCAAAATACTGAAAATAACAAACAATTGTGTCCATACTGACTGAAGACTATTGACAATTTTTTAAAATTTGTAAATTGGGCTCTTTAAAAATATAAATCTGGGCAAAATCAAATTTTATTACCAGCAGCTATAGACATCACGTCACATAGATCAACATGTAAACACAGGTCCTTTGTTCCTTAGGAAGGGTCTTTCTACAGCTTCAATTATGCTTCAGACTGTAACTTACTTGCAACTCAGGCAGCAATGAGATAGGAAATTGAAAAACACTATGCAAGATACAGCAGAGTCATACTGTAGAGCAGAAATCATGAATTCTATCTTTTGATATCAAAACCAGGGCAAAGCTAATGGTCAGACAAGCCAGACCAGATTGAGACACAGCAGGAGAAACACAGTGCCATTCAGCACAATTGGTTTTCCCTATGCTATCAACAGGCTTCTCAAACATGACTTCCTACTGTTTTCTTGAGCACTTGGGCTTGCTCTACTCAGGTGTTCAGAGAAACTTTGCAAGCCCTTCATGGGTCTGACAAGCATTAAGGAGGATTATAAATGTGCTAAGAGGTATAGTAGGTTGCCTAACACACCTCTGCTCTCACACAGGACCAAACATACCTATGCCATTCCTAACAGATACTGTTCCAACAGCAGAACCCATACTGGACCTTGAATAGTCATCCAATGTGGGGACAACCAATCGCCCCATAGCCACATCGGCAAGCACTGACTTCCAGTCAGATGTTCTATTCTGGCAGCTTATCTGTTGCAGGGCAAAGTTAATTTCAAACTGATTTGTCTGGACGAGGACTACTGGGAAACTGGTTGTTATGATGTTATTTTCACAACATTCAGCATGTCCAAGACAGATATTTTAAGAAATGTACATGTGGTAAAGACACATTTTATCAGGTTTCTAGCCTTTTTTTCTGTTACCATGAGGGTTAAACACTGCCTGCACTTTCTAACAGCAAGCAGTATGAAATTCATTACATTTGCAAGACTAAAAGCTTACCTGATTCCCTCTCCTGTATTTTACCTTTCACAAGTACTAGATTAGTCAAGACAAAACCAAACCAGACATCTTAACTTTCAGCTACATGTAAGCAGCATGTTAAATGAAAGCAAACTATGGAACATTGCTGCAGTCCCAACAAGAAATTAAATGAAGGCCCTCAGTTATTTTTATGAAAACTAGGCCATCATCAGAATTATTTTCCTTCTTTAAAACAAATTAAATATACTTCCTTTTTTTCCCCTCACTAACCTCCTGCCAGCTTCTTGGGCAGGAAAAAAGAATTCTGTCCCATGGAAACTGGGCAGCCTTTCACATTGTGAGACAAGGACAAGGACTACAGTGAGTGTGAACCAGTTTGTGTCTGTAGTCTATGCTGGTTGTCTATTGGTCTGTCTATCCAGTCTTGGATGACAGACTAGCTATTCAGCCTTATTCAGGTGCCACTCCTCTATGCAAGTTAAAAGCCAGTCAATGATGAGATAGAAATAGTCCTGTGGGTTTTGAACTGAAACCTATGTGTGGCTTAATAGCCTATATGTGACTTTCCTGCCAGGAGAAGGACATATGATGAACGCGCAAGCAAAATGTGAAGGAGGCAGGTTTATAGGTCTGGAAAATCCTCCATCTGCCTCTTCAAGTGGTTCCATCTTCTCATTCATGTTAAACATAATTCTGAGCTATGTTACAACAGCATTACTAAAACAAATTGCTTTAGGGAGTAGACATCCACTTTCCCAACCTCTGCTCGATGCTCTGCAGAGAATAAATAGTGCCATGCTACTGCCAGTTCAGAAGAAGCAATGCCTTAAAGGAAATAATGCACACTTTTATTCTCCCAAACATCCTATTTTTTTGCAGTTATCTAAAATTTTAATTTAAACAGCAGAAAATGCCCTGTATGTGTGGCTTGCTTTCCTGTGATCTCACCAGGTGCTTCTCATTATAATCGTGGAAAAAGTGGTATAACTATGTTCACTGAATATCAGTTTCTCTGCCCCCACAGGGGGCTGCCATTTGCAGCAGCAAAATGGCAAAGCACAGAATTCTACTTATCTAGGAGTGTTTGACTGGGATAAGGAGCTAGGTTTGATAATGAAATCCTGAACCTGGTTCTTTACAGGGTGCACACTTCTACATGCCTGCCTCAATATATGACTAAAACTGTTTGGACTGGAAAATTCACTCCATTTGCCCCCTATACCACAAACAGTGCTGACTAATGATATTATTGAATGAAAAATACAGTGCTGATGCAATCACACCTGGAATACTGTGCCCTGTGCTGAGCACTGTCATTACCAGTGAGCTGTTAGCAGAACAGTGGGTACTCCAAAGAAAGGGAAAAGATTGTCAAAGAGATGGCACAAATGTCTTAGAAAGATTAGGAGAGCTAAGTGGCATTTGGATAGGCTAGCATGGAAGAGGGGCAAGTTTATTAAAAGCCCCCAGTTGAACACTCCACTGTATTTAGAATATCTTTGCTGGGAGGGTGTCTCAGGGCAGCAATGTTCCAGGGATGTTGGCCTCCAGAGGCAGGGTGTGTGTGGATCTCATTTCACAGAGAGTCCAAAATGCCAATAGGATTTCCCAACAATGGTGTAAACTGATTACTTCAATAATACTGTGAGAGAGAAAACATACCTAAGGAAAATGTTGAGGGTCTGAAACTAAAGCACATCCTTAAGTTCTCTAGGTCCAATTGCTTCTGAAATCTGCAAGAACTTACCCAAACATCTTAGACATCATTTGCCAGTGTGACTGAAACACTTAGAGAAAAACTCCAATTCACTTCCATGGGTCTTCTAATGCCCAAATGTAAATGGAACTGGAGTCACTTAAAAATTTTCATTGTCTTGAACAGACCACTATCTGCTGTTTTGCACAGAAGGAAAGAAGGCAGAAGTCATACACTACAAGTGCTGTAGCCAATTGTCCAAATACTGAGTACTTCAGAAAAAAAGGGAACAATTTAAAAGTAACTAAGAGAAGTTCAGTGTCAACTACTTTATGGTAACAAGCACAAAGTAGAAGAGACCAACTCTACATAAGGGAAGTAGAGAGGCTAATAAATGACAGTAACTAGGACTGAGAACAAATACAACACACCTGAACTCCAAACAAGAACCGAGGCTAATAAATGACAGTAACTAGGACCGAGAACAAATACGACACACCTGAACTCCAAACAAGAACTAGCCCTACCCAAGTTACCTTTGGATAAAGTTTCACACACTGCTGACCTGTGCAGAGAGTGAAGAGGTGCCAAGATTATAATCATTTCCCCAGCCTGGCTTTGACCACATCATTCTGGGTAAAAACACAGTGTTCAGCCATTCTGGACAACCCCCTGAGTATCACCATTTCTGAGGTGTAGGAAAGCAACAGGGTTGGCCAATACTGGAATTTAATAGTAGCCTTTTTATTTCAGCATTTAGTGACAAGTATAAATGTCTAAAGCAATTCAGAAGGCATTATTTATCTCTTCAATACCATGATTAAAACCAAAGTAGCACCTAGAGCACAAAGTTAGTATAAAGAGTTCCCAAATTAGAATAGCTAGAATAGCTAGAAATAAATCAGTGCATGGGAGAGACTTTACCCTGGGTTTTACAGGGTCCTTATCTGTCAGGGCACATGATCTGCTGCTGGTGGTATGTCCATTACACAGATCAATATATTTACCTTCTGGAGAGATCTGCTGCTGGTGGTATGTCCATTACATAGATCAATATATTTACCATTCTGGAGAACATACTGTGAGTGCCAGCTGTCATCATGGGGTATGCACACTGTGACAGCAGGATGCACGACAGGGTTTGAGGCAGGGCTTCTGTCTTCTCATCTCCTGACACCATGCAGGAGACTGGCTACTATACCCCCTTCAAAATCTGAGGCAAAAATGACTTCTCAAAGATTTCATGATGGCAAGCAAGGGGTTTTATTTAAGGATTGTCTCAGTTATTCTGTGATCTCTGATTACCTTTACATTTACTTCCCTCTCCTCCTATCTCTCCCTTTACACATGTACAAGTTCCCTCACCTGATGCTTTTGCCAGATGGAATAACTGAGGTCTCCTTGCAGCTCTTTTTCATGTGCCACTCAACTCTGACTGGTAGATCTCTTTTCCCTTCCTTTCCCCCAACTTGACATCCCTCTTTCTCAATGATGGCATCTTTATACACTATGTTCTATTTGTAAGTTTTCACCTTCAATACCTCACTGGAAGACAAGAAATTTTCTCAATTTCTTTTTTCTCAGTTCTTTCCCATCTTTCACTACAAGATCCTCACCTTTACAGTAATTTTAATTTCTGTTTGCTTGCCACTGGACAGATTCCTGCATTCAGTCAGTTAATACTGTGTGGATATTTGCAGAGCAGATAATCTTTATTTTTGAAGGGTGTATATATTATGCATAACTCATTCCACATAATTATACAGAGTGCTCTCATTTCTGGAAATGACTGCTCTTCTTATTCCACATGGAAGTAATAGGATACATTACAACAGGTTCCACAGACTGCAGAAACAGCACTGTGTACAATGTACTGATAAACTTACAAGAAATCCCTCTCAAATGATTTCTCGTTTAAGTTACTGGGAAACAAGATGTGCAGACAAGAGAGGTTTTCTTCAGCAAAGTGCCTACTGATCTTGCTCCATTAAGAATGAAAGATTTTTTACTCCCTAGATTTCTCATCTCCTTTTTCCTATATTTCTTAACCTGCCCCTTCCAATTGCCTGTCAGCAACAGCCTTGATCAACCACTCAGTCACCTATATCTCTTATCTCATGTACCTTTATCCCTGTTCTCGCAATAAAGGAAACACCCTCTACAATGTGATCCAGTAGAATATTTTCTTGTCTTTCTCCAGCAAGAAAGTCTCCAGGAAGAATTATCTTAGAAATCAGTCAGCTGGTAAGCGATTGTTTTGTTTTGAAGTTTTAAAACAATAAATAGCAAAATGAATGCCAGCTGACTGTATCTGTACTTTATGTCCTCCATATGCAGGCTGCCTGCCATTAGAAGGTTCAGAAGAGAGATGTTGAAGCATCTGCATCTTGCAGACATAGTGGCAGGTTGTGCATGTGAACACTCAGCTGGCCACAGGCACAGCAAAAGACATTTGGCCACTGGCTTGCATATGCCATGCTGACATGCCTCCAGGCCTTCTCATGTTGATGCAGCAACTTACAGCTCTAAGCCTCCAGCTGTTCACATGCTTGGCTATCAGGTTGGGCATTCTCTGCTAACAGCCTTGCCTTTTTCTTCCAAAGGAAAGTACTGGGATACCTCAATTCACCAACAATGTTACTGTCCAGAGGGAACAGTGTTGATAATCTGAAATTGTGACAGGTCCATTCCCCCTCTCACTGCTAAAATAGTTTCGATACTGCATACATTTGGGACTCTTACTGACAGTGCACTCGTATCACAATAACCCTGCCAGACATTTTGCAATGTCAAGCAAGCAAGCAGTCTAGAAGCATTAGTAAGCAAATTCTACAAGACATGGAAATTCTTTCTTTCGCCAAGTGACAGGAGCTTGCGTATGGGTGACCCTAGATTTTCATGGAGACATCCAAATGACTTTTATCACCACTCTCTAATCTGATTTAGTACTACAATTGCTGTAAATCCCTTGCATATTATCCCCCATTGTTTCTGTTCTCTTGCACCCTTGATCTCTGAACATGATGATATATTTTCCTCTAATGCCACTAGAATCCCTAGAGTGCTCATGACTCCTCATTCTTTATGCATGCAACCCAGGCATATTTACAAACAAATCAAATACAAAGGCACTTTGTTTTGAAAGATGTGTTTGTCCTGCAAACTGTGGTTTTTCAAGGAAGCACACCATACTGCTCAGCCTCTGTCAGAACACACAAATCAGGCCTCATAGTGCCTCAGCACAAAACACAATGCAACGATACTGTTACAGCTTGATGTGATGCCTTATTCAGCCAAGCAATCACATGGGAAACGTTAAAAAAAGGCCTTGTTGGAGACAACTCAGTAGAAAACCATGCCTTAATGAAACAAATACACCAAATTGCAGTCAAATGCATCTTCAGTCTGTTCCTGCTCTCCTGTAATTCCACTATTTATTACCTATGACAATTCACACTAACCTCCCCCTAACCTGGTACTCTGAGAGTAGACGCTATTGAATGTGATATGGGAAACAATCCATGAAGAGATATAAATCTCACATTTTATGTACATTTTCACTTCAGCAAGACTTGGCCTCTCTTCTCTCCATCAGTTTTCCTAGATCTGATCAACTGAAGCAGGAAAATGTCAAAAGAAAGACCAACACACTTAGCTAGAACACCATTTTGAGAATGACTTATTGATATATTTTGATGGTAGCTAATACCATACTCCATATAACTGCATACTTACTATTCCCAGGAAATAAACAGATTTTCTACAATATTTGTACTGGTATCATATATACCATTTTTCCTGTAGCACTCATGGATCTTACAGGAGAGACAAGGTGAAGACAAAAAAGCTCCAAGAACTGACTTGTACCTGAAACCATCAGCTGACACCACAGCAGTTACTGAACAACTTCTTGGTTACACAAGACTCCCCTTTCAAAGTACCTTCTAAGTGTTGGTCTCTGTTCTTAGTCTGCACAGATACCACAGATCCCTGAAGACCAGCAGAAACAAATCAGATGTCTGTCAGGTGTTTTTTGGTCTACTTTTCTTTAGAGATGCCTCGCACCAGCCAGCTGTGTCCTCATCCACAGAGCATCCCTTCTGCTTCCATTTCTCTCCAGAAACCCACATGGACTCAAGGCAAAGCACAGATCCTCCTGCTACCTCTTCCTGCCCCATCATTACAGAAAGGTGCTCAACTTTTTCAGCCTCCTTTCTCTTTCAACTCCGCTGCCTTACCAATATGCATTGGCTATTAGCCATTTCCCCTTATCCACAGCTTTATCTACTGAACCTACTCTATTTGAATGCTTCAGGCATCCATTTACTGCAAGACCTTGGGCTATCCCTTCAGCCCAAACTCCAACTTCTACATGCTACCTCCAAGCCAGATGTGTAATATGTATCTCTGAACCATGAAGGGCATCAGCATGAAGTGCAGTGCTGAACTGTAGCCCAAATGAATATGGTGTCTAGACACAGTTTTTGAGCTAAACATCAGAGATGTTGCAATTTTGAATACCTCCTTTGGAAGTGCTGCATCTCTGCTAGGCACTATCAGAGAATATGACCATACACTTCAAAGGAAGAAGAACTGGAAACCCATTATGTTTTACATGGCAATCGCCACTCATTCAGCAAGCGAAGGGTTGGTTGGTCTAGAGGCACTGTCTGGGCTGCCACTGTGGCAGTAAGCACCTTAAGAAACCCTGGGTAAGTCAGTGGTCTGCACAGGTCCAAGATCCCTGCCTCTAAGATGGGACAAGATGCCTGCCTCACATCTGGGACATGAATTTGAACTGGGTTCATCCTCTTCCATTTACTGATCAAAAAGTGCAGGAAAGAGCAGCTTAGTTGTGATCTATAAATACTCTGGTCTTTACATTGGGTGCTCAGAAGGAACAGGAATTTCCATATTAAATAATTCACATGTATCTAGTACCAGAGGGAAGGAATTAATTCCTGTTCTGTGTTTACACAGTGCTTAACATGGCAGCCAAAAACCTAAATGCAAATAAATTAAGTGGACAAATGAAAATTAATACTCTGGAGAAGTATACAAAACTTAAATGACAGATAGTTTCAGACCACAGGAGACCACTGAGGACATTTCCCTAATGACCTTCCTTCCCAGAGAGGAGTATTCTGTTAAATATTTTTATAAAAAGAGAAAGAAGGAGACAGAGAGAGAATAAATCAAATCTAAACATAGCAGAACTCATTGCAAGTCATGCAGGATATTTAGCTATTTCCTCCAACAAGAAGCATCTCAAGTTTCTTTTTAAATGGGTCAGGAATATGTTGGCTGCACCTGAAAGTTTAAGGGACTGTGAAAGCTTTAAAATCTGTTGTGAATCCTTAAAGAGAACTCATGCAAAGTTAATTTGTACTCTTGAATTGTCATGTCTAAATTATTACTTAGCATTAAATATTTGAAGTGGAAGATTTTCAAGGACTGTTGCAACTTTGGAGGAATATTAGTCTGGATTCACTTGAAAAACTTGTTGGGGACAAATAATCTGCTTGCGAATTTTGAACAAAATATTAAATGCATTTTTTTGTCAGCTATTTTGTGTTTTGCTGTTATCTTCAGCTACAGACACAAATACCCACACAGTTGGAATGGAACAACACTGAAATTATGGAAAGGAAATTAACACAAGTTGTGGCTAACAAACCCAAATGCAATTCCTAAGTGTGCAAAAATGTAAGTAGAAAACTAAGCCGTCTTGCTAAATTTGAATAGGTGTAATTTTATGAAAGTTAGAGGAAGGCAAGAAAAACATTTCCCAAAAGTCAGTGCAAAACCATAGCAAAGCCAGTTTCAGATGAACACAACATCTCCTTTGTGCCATACCAATAATATTTTTTCCTATGAACATTATCAAAGGCTGAAGGGCAAATATCTTTATCATAAAATCAAAGAAGAAACAAACTTCTTGGATCTATTATATTAAATACAGGAGAATGTGCTAAACAGATTCTAGCTTGTATCTGCACTTTTTCTGAATTCTCAATTTACTGAAAGCTATAATATCTTAAAAAAATCTCAGGAGAGTTTTACACTTGTTACAAACACAGTTCTTCATGATATACAAGAAAATATATGCTTTAGAAACCCTTTTGGAGATGCTGGGCATGTGCATAAAACATAGGTAGCAGACAAGAACAGATAAGATCTGATCATTCACATGTAATTTTTCTGTGACTTACAGTATTGTAGTGATTCAACAAAATATTTACATTATTGATGTTAAAGCATAGTCTAATACATCAGCATTGATATTATGCTTAGCTCTAATGAGCTCACAGTAAAGAAATATC